>NC_064852.1:117804171-117890712 GCF_024139225.1 Suncus etruscus
TGGCCAGAGGAATAGCACAACAGAAAGTATGTTTGCTTTGCATTTGGTTGGCCCTTATTTGGTGCCTTTTATTCCATAAGGATCCCCAAGCCCACCATGAGCATTTTTTGAGTGTAGAGCTAGCAGTAACCCTTGAGACCCCCTGGGTGTGGCTCATAGAAAACATTTTAAAAAAGAAAACAAGACAAAAGCATGGGGTTAGGAGATACATAGCTTCATGGATGTAGAAGCCTGACTGTATTTCATATACATTATTGTTTAGAACCAGTAAACTCAGGAAGAAGAGAAAATGTTAACATAAAATTGCCTCTCTGCTCATCAAGACTACCTAAGCCTTCCCATGAAAGGGGCCTGGAATAGCTAAAGCCAAAGTCTCTGGATGTCTTCTCCTGGGAGAGGGGCCAGAGAAAAGAGTGAATTCAGGACCACCACTAATAGGGGAATCCTGAAGGATGTAGGCTTTCTGGTATTAGAAATTAAGGGTCTGAAGCTGCCCAGCGAGTGAGTGAGTAAAGTCTGGCTGTGGGGTTCGCCAAGCAGTAAGCTGAGCACTCTGGCCTGCGGAGGCTCCGCCCTGCTGTGCCTTTCATCACTCTGAGGACTTCAAGGGAAATCTTTGCTATGCCTGTCTGTGTTTATTGAATACCGAAGCTCTCCTCAGAGGCCTAGGGAACGCACCCCCAAAAAACTGTCACTTAGGGGCTGTGCACTCTTTCTAACCAATGAAACCCACAACAACAAGCAGGAAAAACCACACTACAAGCGTGACAATGGGGAAACCTTGCAGGCAAATACCATGCACAGAGAATGAAGAGAATAGCTCAGATGACCTAAAAAATTCCAACCATCTGATTAACCTCTAGGATAAGGAACATAGAATAGAAATATGGAAGATTTTTGTAGAACTCAAAGAAAGCATAGATCAATCTGAACAGAACACAAAGACAGAATCAGAAAACTCCAAACTAAAATAATAGATCTGAAAAACACAGTAGCTCAACTGAAAAACTCAGTGGATGGCCTCTCCAGCAGGGTAACAGCAGCTGAGGACAGAATAGGCATACTGGAAAATGAGATGCAGAAAAACTCAACACAGCAGAAGAAATTGGAAAAGAACCTTAAGACAAATGATCAGACAATAAAAAAAGTACTCAAGGAATGTGAACAGATGAAAATAGAAGTCTTTGATAAACACAACAAAAACAACATAAGAATCATTGGAGTCCCAGAGGCCCAGGTAGGAGATCTCCAGGAAGAATCAACTGTCAAAGATATCATCAAAGAGATACTCCCAGAGTTAAAGACTACATGCGGTCAAATCCTGCATGCCCGAAGAGTACCAGCTAAAAGAGACCCAAAGAAAAACACCCCAAGACACATCCTTTTTACAATAAAAATCCCACAGATAGAGATAGAATACTGAAAGCAAAAAGATCTAAAAGGGAAATTACAAAAGAGCATCCCTAAGACTTACAGCAGATATGTCACAAGAAACTCTCCAGGTCAGAAGACATTGGTGGGCTATTGTGACAAGACTGAATGAAATAAATGCCTCAACGAGAATACTGCACCCAGCCCGACTCACGTTCAGGTTTGAAGAAAGGATACACAGCTTCATGGATAAACAACTGCTCAGAAACTCCACAGATGAAAAACCAGCCTTAAAGGATAAACTGACAGGTCTACTTTAAGACAAAAGAGACCAATAAACACAGCAAACTTATCTACAAAGATAACATTAAATCCTATGACAATCATCTCCCTCAATGTCAATGGACTAAATTCCCCAATTGAAAGACAGAGTGGCAAAATGGGTCAAAAAGATGAATCCAACCTTATGCTGCCTACAAGAAACACACCTGAATAGTCAGAACAAACATAGACTCAAAATCAAAGGCTGGAGGAAAATCATCCAAGCAAACAACACCCTCAAAAAAGCTGGGGTGGCCATATTAATATCTGATGACACCAACTTTATACTCAGAAAAGTGGTAAGGGAAAAAGATGGACACTATGTACTAATCAAGGGATATGTGCAACAGGAAGAAATCAGACAATTAAACACACACACACACACATATATATATATATATGTGAAGATATATAAGATATATAAGAAGATATATATATATATCCAAAGAGAGACCAGCAAATTATCTAATACAATTACTGACAAATCTGAAAGAAGACATCAATAATAACAAAATAATTATGGGAGACCTCAACACAGCCCTGTCAACACTTGATAGGTCAACCAGACTGAAACCCAACAAAAACATACTAGCCCTAAAAAGAGTATTGGAAGAAAGAGGACTAGTATATATATATATATATATATATATATATATATATATATATATATAGATATAGAGATAGAGAGAGAGAGAGAGAGAGAGAGAGAGAGACTGAGAGAGAGAGGACACTCCAACCCCCCAAAACCTGGATACACATTCTTCTCCAATGTACATGGGTCATTCTCCAGAATAGACCACATGCTGACACATAAAACATATTCATAAAATCAAGAGGATAGAAATCTTGAAGGCTACCTTTGCTGACCACAAGGCTCTGAAATTAGATGTGAATTACAAAGGCACACAGAAGAAAAACTTTAACAATTGGAAATTAAACAGCTTGCTACTGAACCACCAGTGGGTCCGAGATGAAATCAAAGAGGAAATCAAAACTTTCCTGGAAACAAATGATAATGAAGACACAAACTGCCAGAATCTATGGGACACCGCAAGAGCAGTCCTGAGAGGAAAATTTATAGCTTTACAAGCACCCATCAGGAAGGAAGAAGGGGCATACCTGAATAACAATGACGAAGCTCATAAAATTAGTAAATGACCAACGATAGGAACCAAAAATAGGGAGAGAAGGAAATAACAAAACTGAAAGCAGAAATCAATGAAGTGGAAAACCAAAAAACAATTTGAAAGATCAACAAAAGAAGAAGTTGGTTCTTTGAAAAAATAAACAAGATTGATAGACCATTGGCAAAACTCACAAAGAGAGAAACGTGATAATCCGTATTAGAAATGAAAAGGGGGAGATCACGACAGATATTGCAGAGATCCAAAGTGTAATCAGAGACTACTTTGAGAAACTTTATGCTACTAAACATGAGAACCTAAAAGAAATGGAAAAATTCTTCGACACTTATAACTTTCCACAGTTAAGTAAGGAGGATGTAGCATCTAAACACCTTCATCACTATTGAGGAAATAGAAACTGTAATCAAACATCTGCCCAAAAAGAAAAGCCCAGGCCCAGATGGTTTTACTAATGAATTTTTTCAAACCTTTCAAGAGGAGCTACTACCAATCCTAGCCAGGCTCTTCCATAAAATTGAAAAAACGGGAACATTCCCACACAGCTTCTATGAAGCCAACATCACCTTGATACCAAAACCAGACAGAGATGCTGCCAAAAAAGAAAATTACAGACCAATATCCCTGATGAATGCAGATGCAAAGATCTTCAACAAAATCCTGGCAAATAGAATCCAATGCATCATCAAGAAGATCATACACTATGACCAAGTAGGTTTCATCCCAGGAATGCAAGGATAGTTTAACATCCATAAATCTATCAACATCATATGCAACATCAACAACAAGAAAAATAAAAATAAAAATCACATGAACATATCAATAGATGCAAGAAAGCATTTGATAAGGTCCAACACCCATTCTTGATAAAAAAAAAAAACTCTCAGCAAGATGGGAATGGAAGGAGCCTTTCTCAATCTAGTTGAAGTCATCTACCACAAGCCAATGGCAAATATTATCCTCAATGGAGAAAAACTAAAAGCCTTTCCTCTAAATTCTGGTACAAGACTAGGCTGTCTGCTCTCACCACTCTTCAACATAGTACTGGAAGTGCTTGCTATAGCGATCAGGAAAGAAAAAGATATCAAGGGAATCCAGATAGGAAAGGAAGAAGTCAAGCTCACTGTTTGCAGATGACATGAAACTCTACTTAGGAAACTCTACTTAGGAAACCCTAAAGACTCTACCAAAAAGCTTCTAGAAACAATAGAATCATATAGCAAGGTGGCAGGCTACAAAATTAACACACAGAAATTAATGGCCTTTTTATACAACAATAAAGATAGGAAAGAGTTGGACGTCAAGAAGGCAATCCCATTCACTTCATGAAGCTCACCACAAAGAGTGGTGACTGCAGTTATAGAAATAACTACACTGAGAACTACCATAATCATGTGAATGAATGAGGAAACTGGAAAGCCTGTCTGGAGTACAGGTGGGGGTGGGGTGGGGTGGAATGGAAGGAGATTTGGGACATTGGCGGTGGGAATGTTGCACTGGTGAAGGGGGGTGTTCTTTACATGACTGAAACCTAATCACAATCATATTTGTAATAAAGATGTTTAAATAAAGAAAAGAAATAAAGTGACTTCAGTCAGTTAAAAAGAAATTAAGGGTCTATAAATTACTTTTTTTCTGCACTTCTCATACTATCATCTTTCTAGCTCAGCACTTTATTTCCTGGATGTCTATATATCCAACATATCCCCCTTTCTTTTATGTTCTTTATGGAACCTAAACATGAACATCCTGTTCAAAATGGCAACATCTTGGTACTCTTGGTATTATTATTATTATTATTATTATTATTATTATTATTACCAACATCTTGGTATTATTGAGCTTGCATTTTCTTCAAGGGCATGGGTTCTGCTGGGTGGTTCCATTAACAACACATTCAAAAGAATGATGATGGCTAGAAACATAGTGGTTGGTTTTTTATAGGTTTTATTTTGGGTCAAAACTTTTCTATCTCCTGAGCAAACTTTGTCTCTACATGAGGAGTGATGCTGGATGATCTTTTCTATCACTTTCTTGTATTTTTAGAGACAGGTTGGGCATTTTTTTCCTATAAAAATACAAGCATACTGGGTTCGGCGTGGTGGCGCTAGAGGTGAGGTGTCTGCCTTGCAAGCGCTAGCCAAGGAAGGACAACGTTTCGATCCCCTGGCGCCCCATATGGTCCCCCAAGCCAGGTACAATTTCTGAGTGCTTAGCCAGGAGTAACCCCTGGGCATCAAACGAGTGTGGCCCGAAACCCCCCCAAAAAACTTTTGCCCATCCTTTTTTTCTCTATTTCCCTTCTTTCCTTATTCCTAAACAAATAAACTATTTTTACAGCATTATTTATGGTACATAGTGACAATGAATGAGGAGCACTCCCACCCCAGTGCTTTCCTCCCTCCACTCCCGTTTCCAGCATGCATCTCTTATCTTCCTCCCTTTCCCCCAGCATACTAGTGCAACTGGTCTCCACTTTATAGTTTGTTGTAGATTGTCTAGTCTGTTGTCGTTTGCAATAAAGAGGATAAGAAGAAAAAAGAAAGAAGAAAAGAGAAAAAAAAGGAAGAGAGAAAAAATGGGCCGCAACTACCAAGAGAGAGAGAGAGAGAGAGAGAGAGAGAGAGAGAAGAAGAAGAGAAGAAGAAGAAGACTAAGAAGAAGAAGAAGAAGAAGAAGAAGAAGAAGAAGAAGAAAGAAGAAGAAGAAGAAATGAAGAAGAAGAAGAAGAAAGAAAAAGAAGAAGAAAGAAGGAAGAAGAAGAAGAAGAAGAAGAAGAAGAAGAAGAAGAAGAAGAAGAAGAAGAAGAAGAAGAAGAAGAAGAAGAAGAAGAAGAAGAAATGCACCCGGCTAATGAGAAAAGAAAAAAAAATCACCAAATAATAATCACAGGAGTGAAAAGGGAAGAGAAAAGTGGAGGAAAGAAGGAAAATAAAGTCAAAAACTAACAAATCAAAACAAAACAAGGAAAAGAAGGTGTGCTGCAGTGGTAGGGGTTGGCGTTCCCTCCCCGCCCCTTTTTTTTTATAGGCACAGTAAGCAGGGGGAAAATGGGAATTCCCGTGGCCTAGGAGATTCTGGGCTTCTCCATCCTTGAAGCATACCATCATGGAATCAATCCCTGGCTCCATAGGTGTTCATTACCTCATCCCAAGGGCTTTGTATGTGGTGCCAGGAAACTTTCCTCTCAGTTGTGGGTGAGACAATGAGGCCACTGTATCCAGCGTTCTTGGCATTTGTATAGGTCCTAGGAGAGGGTCTAGGTTAGAGTCTTTACGGTTCTAAAGGTTCTATTCCACCATTGTTGTGTACAGTCTTCTGTATCCAATGCTCCCTGTTTTCATTCAATCCCCAAGCCAAAGTATGGGATATTATGGACCTAAGGGTTCTGCTCAGTCTCTGTTGTCCAAGTTGGGCTTCTGCAGTAAGAAATCCTTTTTTTTTATTTAATAAGAGTTCTGGTCCACAGTCTAGGGCAGGGTTTTCCTTGTCGGTTCCAAGGATAGTTCTGCCCAGTTGCAGCTGTCAAAGTCAGTTTTCTGTACATGGTGCTCTTATTTTTTCGCTGTTCAAAAGACAGTACATCTTCTGGTTTCCATCCAGTGTTAGGTGAGGTGATAAGAGGACTTGGTCTTGGGTCAAGCTGTCATTTCCTCATTGTCATATCATAACTTGTACACATTAGTACTAGAGCTGTGCTATAATTCTCCCAATGGAGTTGGTTCCTGGAGTTGTTGCCCAGAGCTGTATCAGTCCTACATTTGGGATCTAGGGTTTGGAGTTGAACTGACACTGTCCAATCTCCTGGAGACTGGGTTGTATCCACATGACACATGTCTGGGATGGGAAGCACCCTAGTGTTATAAAATGTGTAATTTCTTATCCCTAGAAGATAAGATCTTATTTCTGTGTCTATGGTTTCCCCTTGTTTACTGTGCCCATATAAAAACATATGGTTTCATGTTGGATTGCTGGTGCTATTCTGGGTAAGGATGACTGGTTATACTCACACTTTTTGTGGTCCGTTTTTGATCTGCCATTTTATCCCAGGCAAGGCTTTAGTACCAAGCAGCACCAAAAATGATAATGATAGAAAAAATATGAATACATTAAATGAGAACAGATAAATAAATCGTTGTTTAAAAATAAAAAAAAGAAAGAAAGAAAACAAAGGTATTCAAAGACAACAGGTGATAGTTGAGTTTGAGACATGTTTTGCAGCATTACGGAACCCTATATTGTCCTTGAACAACAACAGTAAAACGGGTTTTACTGAAGCTGATTCCGGTATCATGCACGAGTCCATAGTTTGATGGGGGCGAGAGGGGCCACCAAGCATGGGTGAGCAGGCGTGTTAGTTGTAGTTCTTTGTCGAGGCATGAGATGGGGACCGAGAGGGTGTCTTTCAATGAGGAGCTGGATGGTAGTCTGTTGGGGCAGAAGGTCAGTCTTGGTGTCTACCCAGTTAGGAACTGAGGATAAAGAGGGTTGAATAAGGGGAAGATAATGGTTCAGGGTTGGGGGATGAGGGGGTAGGAGAGACTCAGGGGTGAGGGGAGAGGCAATACATGATAGAGACCATATACACTATATAGATAGACTGTTTATGGTTTAGCCTTGGAGTCAATATAAAAAATCACGTCCACAAAAAGACTAGAGAATAAAGGTCTATTTGAGTGTTTTATCCAAATCTTGGGCATCCTGATTCCATTCCTAGGAACAGTTTAGGATCAGGAACGTTTTTGGATAATGTTTAAAAAGTATATTTGTCTCGTGGGCACAAATGTGCCCATGCAGTTTTGAAAAATAGTATTAGTAACAAACAATATAGGGGGTCCAGTATGCATAGGGGAGGGGTTTCCCTCCTCCATCCGCCCCCCAGGGCCCGAGTTGCCAGAGATGGCCATTAAGACCCGCCTGGCATGTGGGGTCCCAGTCTCCTGAACCAAATGTTCAGTCCAAGAGGTCTGTGGCCTGCTGTCTGCCCAGAGACCCTGACATACCAGAAAAAAGAGGGACAGCTTTCCTGGCATGTGTGCTCTGCTGGGTCCAACTGCGGGCCCAAATAAACTATTTAATATAAATTTTATCACTAGCTTTTCAAGAGTTATAGACAATTACCTAAAGAACTCTATTTTTCCCCTTTTTTTGGTTATTGATTTTTTAGTGAAGCTTTGCTTCTTTTAACAATAACTTTATAAGCCAGTAGAATATTTAATAGATCATTGTTGAAAAAAATGTTTTCTATTTTTGAGAAACCTAGGTTGTCCCATTGTCTGTCTTAAGGGATACTGATACTTTTAAGAATATCCATCACTGCAAAACAAAAATATAGAAAGGCAAAGGCACATTTTGCTTGTTACCCATAAAATCGTGAATAACTTTTCTAAGGCAGGGAATACATATGCCTGCATTCAACTTGCTGTGCTATTGCTCTGTCACCCTAATAGGATATTTAGATCAAGAATTCCACTTTTTATAGTCTCAGTAGCCAGTTTAGTAAAATTTTAACTTTTGGTATACCAAAGTCACAGTAAATAAAAGACTTCCTAGACTTTACAAATGGTTAGTTTAACATTGATTTCTTCTTCTTCTTCTTCTTCTTCTTCTTCTTCTTCTTCTTCTTCTTCTTCTTCTTCTTCTTCTTCTTCTTCTTCTTCTTCTTCTTCTTTTTCTTCTTTTTTGATTTTGGGTCACACCCAGCAACACTCAGGGGTTACTCCTGGCTCTAGGCTCAGAAATCACCCCTGGCAGGCACAGGGGACCATATGGGATGCTGGGATTCTAATCACTGTCCTTCTGCATGAAAGGCTTTACCTCCATGCTATCTCTCCTGCCCCTTAACATTGATTTATAATGATTATGTTGTTTACCCTATTTGTTCACTGTGTCTCCTCAGTCTTTCCATAAGAATCTCTACTTAGGGCTCCAGTGGGTTTAATATTCCAGTGTTCCACATAGACCTATGAATTGACTACAAACAGAAGTGCCACTGCACTTACACACTTGCACACATACAGCACACATACACAGTTGATGAATCAATTTGCTCCAGCTGTTATTATGACCCATCTAGAGAGGAAACTGGTATGGGACTGAGAAGGAAAGGACCATTCCTAGCGAAATTAGTCTTGTTGGCCAATTGGAACTTTGACACATGTTTCCCAAACTCACACACAGGAGTATATTTTAGCCTATTCTATATAGAGTCAAAGTGCTTCATTGATATAAAGCTGGAAAGTATGGTTTAGTATTTGTCAATCTAAAATATTGAGATGTTCCCATTAAAATTCTCTTGATCTAAGAAAGGGAATTAATATTCTCTTAGACTTTATTCTCTTTATTTACTTAGAGAGGTTGCCCTAGTGGCATTTGGCAAAGGAATAGTAAGAAAACCAAATCAGTTACTGAAAATTTCTATTTCTTTTTGTTGTTGTTGTTGTTTTATTTTGGGGTCACACCTGGCAGTGCTCAGGGGTTACTCCTGGCTCAGAAATCATTCCTGGCAGGCTCGGGGGACCATATGAAATGCCAGGATTCAAACCACCGTCCTTAAGCATGCAAGGCAAACAAACACCTTACCTCCATGCTATCTCTCCGGCCCCAAAAATTTCTATTTCTATGAATGACGGCCAGTAAGGGTAGGCATGGTTGCATATGTTCCTCAGGCTAAATTCCTGCATTCAACACTCTCAAATTAGGCAGTTTTTCCTAGCCCTGTCCCTACACAACACAAGAACTAAGGAGTTCCACAGACTACGGAAAGGATTCTTATCCCAAAAAGTTCTTTTATAAGATCTTTGAACTCACCCAATTTTTTGTTATTCAGGGTCCATTGTCCCATTCAGGTGGCCAGAGTGGATTTCCAGACCAACTGTATAGGTTTAAAACACATAAAGACAGTGACCCTTGTTAAAGATTTTCCAAGTTCCAATTACCATTTTGATGGCAGTAATATAGTGTGTATATTAATCCAAGACACTGCAAGTTCACATTTGCATACTTTTCAGCTTGATTCTACCTTTGGGTCCTCATACTTAGTATCCACAAACAAAGTAACAAACTTCATTTCAAATCTACTCTGTTGGTGATTTTTCCAAATTCACCCTAAGGTCACGTTAGACATGTTTCACCTTAGATCAAGAATTCCACTTTTTTTATAGTCTCAGTAGCTATTTCTCTCTTTAGCTAGTTACAGATCACAATCAATGATTGTGAATCTACAGTGCCTTTCATAACTGTCCCTGTTCTTATACTTCCTCCATGTGAAGATACAACAATGATTTTATATTACTGATTTGGGGGTGGGTTTGGGCCACACCTGGTGACGCTCAGGGATTACTCCTGGCTATGTGCTCAGAAATTGCTTCTGGCTCGGGAAACCATAGGAAATGCGGGGATCGAACCTAGGTCTGTCCTGGGTTCACCGCGTGAAAGGCAAACATCCTACCATTGTGCTATCACTCCAGCCCCTATTACTGATTTTTGTCTCATTCACTCAATCCTTCAGTCATTTTACAAAGCAGTCCAAAGAATATTCTTAAATGAAGCTTCATCATTTCCGTATTTCTAGCCTTCAAGAATATTTAGTGAAGATACAATAAGATTGTCGCTTGAGGATGTGTGAGGGGATGACATGGAATTGGGGTAGTGAAAGTGTCAAATATTTTCTTTAGTTGATGATCATTTTGTCATCACATTATGAAACTTACATAATCTGAGATCACAAAAAATTGCACATCTAGCTTGGAGCCGGGAGTCTAGCAGGAGGAGGTTGGGCGGGCCCCTGCCATGCCGGAGGCCTGCTTGACCAGGCCTAGTGGGGGTGCGGGACTTGGGTAACCCCAGCACCCCTCTACCGCCTTGCTCCAGATCTCCAGGGCTTTCCTGGGCCACATGCCTGGGCAAGCCGGTGAGTTGGGTCCCTTGGTGGAGCTTGAAGGTGCCCTAGGCCTTTTCCCACTATCCATTCAGCTCCTTAGGGAGGGTCTGGGTGGGGCTCTGGACTTCTGGTCTCCCAGCTTCTTGAAGGATCTCTCCTTTCTTGGAGCCAGGAGTCTAGCAGGAGGAGGTTGGGCGGGCCCCTGCCATGCCGGAGGCCTGCTTGACCAGGCCTAGTGGGGGTGCGGGACTTGGGTAACCCCAGCGCCCCTCTGCCGCCTTGCTCCAGATCTCCAGGGCTTTCCTGGGCCACATGCCTGGGCAAGCCGGTGAGTTGGGTCCCTTGGTGGAGCTTGAAGCTACCCTAGGCCTTCCCCCATTATCATATTCTTGAAGTCACTGGTAATCTCTCTCCAGTCTATATTTTCAGAATCGCACATGAAACATTAATAGTACTCACTATCATTGAATTATATTTTTACGTATGCAGAATGTTTATTTTGTACTCTGCCCTTTTGCATACCCCTTCATAAGTTCATATTTCTCTTTAACTTCTTTAATCATCTTTTATCATCATTACTCCCCATTTACCCTTTCTAACTTAAGTACTGTAGAGTCCTAAGACACAGACCTAAGTGGTGTCCTGTAGTTAACACCCACCCAACTATTTTAAAAGGCATAAAAGAGACACATATGTTTTCAACATTGTATGGGTGTTTTCTTTGATGTCTATAAACTTTTGCTGAATATTTTCTTATACAGTGACGATCCCCCCCATGTTTTTTATCTTCTCTTTATGAACTGCTCAATATGGAATTTGGTGTGAAAGAATCCCTCAGTTTAGTACTTATGTTTGAACCAGGTCTATGGGTCTTTTTGTAAATATTCTTATGCCCCCATATATCTGATAGCACCACGTGGCTTTATTTCTTGTTTGCTTAGGCACACTAAAATGGGAAAATACTATACATACCAATAGGTTCTTATCTAATAGAGATGGGAACAGACAAATCTTGTAGTGCAATGAGACCTTACACCCTGAACATTGACATAAAGACCAGGCACAGGCCTCAGAAGAATGAGCATTCTCCATTCACCCCTTGATCTACAGAAGATATTTACAAAACATACAAGGTTGTATATAACATTACCTGGTGGCATTCCTGTACCAGGGAAGACCCTACAGCTGCTCTGACATCTATCTACTCAAAAGAAACACACCTTAACACTGAGAAGACAACAAGAACAATGACCTGCTTACTGGACAGGGCTTGCTGTATTGCCCCTTAATTGTGAGGTTTGTCTATAACATCACCTGGAAGTAATCCTCTACCACAGTAGACCCTACCACTGCTCAGACATCGTCCTGCTCAAAAGAGACTTCCCTTAACACTGAGAAGACTTAACAACAACAACCTGCTTACAGGAAAGGCCCTCCTGCATTGCCCTTTCATGGTGAGGTGAAACGAGAAGGTACTCCACATCATGACTTCAATATAGGACATGCAGATTCCAGAATCTTCAATACAGAAACACGATACCAACAACAGAGACTGTGAAAAGTGTGTTGGCACTACGATCGGACGATAACTTGCCTGAGGCCTAGAGCTGGTCTTATGCCAGAAAACTTCAGGGGTAGGATCTCTTTGTATTTAGGCCAAGGTTATTCCTTTCCATGCCTCTCATATTTTGGTGGGTCTATGCAAACAACAATTGCCACTAACAATGTTTTTACTGTGCTCCTTTGACGCTAATCCTTAAAACACACCCACTTAAAATTTGAGGTTAACTTAAGCTAATATTCATGTACATGGAAATGTAAAAAATACTATGCCTCTAATGTTAAAGGAGTTACGTAAGTTTGATGGCTTTAGATTGCCTTGTGTGCTGTTAAGAAATATTATCATGTGTTACAATCTGGGGACTCGGACAAAATAATCGCACATGGATTCTGTTTTATTTTATCTTAACGTTCTTTGGCTGAAAGCTCAAAATTAAGATATCAGCATGGGGACTTCTTCTGAGAATTATGTTATGGGTGATTGTCATTCCACTGTAACTTTACCTTGTCCTCTTTCTCTGCAACTTTTGTTCTCATAATTCAAAATAAAAAAATTAAAAAAAAATTGCACATCTATGTTCTTAAAACAATATGAGTTTAAGTATGCAGGTTTATTGATTTTTTTCTTTAGAGTTATTTTTTGTATATGGTACGAGGTAAACTCTAATATTCTTTTGCATATAAATACCTGAAACCATTTGTTGTAAAGATTATCTTTTCCCATATTGGGTGGTCTTTCTTTTTCTCTTCTTCAAAAATCAACTCATTGTACATGCAAAGGTATTTTCTGGACACTCCGTTTTCCATTTAGTCATATTTATATGTCTATTGTGATAGTTCTACATTACTTTTATTTGCAAAGCTCTGTTTTATTGTACTATTTGATTACACTAATTCTAGACAAATTTTATTGCATTCATTTTGCTCAGAGGTTTAGAGAGGAAGGTGTTCTGGGCAGGTCCAAGGAAAGTGGGACTTGGATCCCAGAAAGCCTGATGTCCTCAAGATCCGTTGATGGTTTTCAAAATGCATTAGGCCTCATTTTAGTTTCTTTTTTTATTTTTGGCTCTGAATAAAGAAATCACTCTGGCAGGCACAGCATATCATATTGAATGCCTGATATCAAACCTGGGTCAGTCTCATAAAGGCAAATTCTTTTTGCTGTGCTATTGCTGTAGCCCCACTCTTTTTGTTTTATTTTATTTTGGTTTTTGGGCTACACCTTGCTGTACTCAGGGGCTACTCCTGGCCCTTCACTCAGAAATTGCTCCTGGCAGGCTCCAGGGGGACCATATGGGATGCTGGGAATCAAACCCAGGTCCGTCCCAGTTTGCCAGAGTGCAAGGCAAACCACTACCACTACCAGCATGCAAGGCCCAATCACTGTACTATCATTCTAGCCCCTGACCTCACTCTTTTATATATATTTTTATAACTATATCTATCCCTCTTCCTCTGACTCATTTTGTGCCGCATAATTCTCTCTATTTCACCCACATATAAGCAAATTTCATGATTTTATTTTTCTTAACAGCTGTCTTGTTTTCCTTTGTGTAGATGTACCATTGTTTCTTCATCCACTCATCTGTCCTTGGGAATTTAATAGCTTCAAGATTTTAGCTATTGTGAATGGTACTGCAATGATCTTAAGAATGCAGAAAATTGAGCTGGAGAGATAGCATGGAGGTAAGGCATTTGCCTTGCATGCATAAGGTTGATGGTTGGAATCCCAGCATCCCATATGGTCTCCCGAGCCTACCAGGAGCTATTTCTGAGCATAGAGCCAGGAGTAACCCCTGAGCACTGCCGGGTAGGACCCAAAAACCAAAAAAAAAAAAAAAGTAGAAAATCTCTTACTATTGTAGGAGATTTTGGATTTCATTTTAGAGGATGTGAAGCTTGGAGAAATTAGTGGGTAGGACAATCATTGCTTCCATTATTAGCAGAGAGACAATCGCACCCCAGGGAACAGAGCAGAGCTGTTCAACCCTTTGGGTCAGTACCTGGTCCCGGGAGAGTGGTTGAAGTTGAAGACCAGGCATGTCTTTCATGAGTTTCTTTATAGGAAATATGCTTAAAGGGAAAAAGTGTCTTAGGGAGACATCTATAAAATAACTTGGTTCTAAAATTTCAAGTTTCACATGAAAAGTTTTATTTTTCAAACTGGGCAGATCTTCTATTACCATGGACAAATAGCAAGGGCATATTTTAGAGTAAGAGCGATGATGAACCAACTGAAAGGAACCCTAGACTTAAAAAAATAAACCTGATAAAAATGAACTAAAATTCTTTTCTTTTTCTTTCTCTTTCTTTCTTTCTTTCTTTCTTCTTTCTTTCTTTCTTTCTTTCTTTCTTTCTTTCTTTCTTTCTTTCTTCTTTCTTTCTTTCTTTCTTTTTCTTTCTTTCTTTCTTTCTTTCTTTTCTTTCTTTCTTTCATCTTTCTTTTTATCTCTTTCTTTCTTTCTTTCTTTCTTTCTTTCTTTCTTTCTTTCTTTCTTTCTTTCTTTCTTTCTTTCTTTCTTTCTTTCTTTCTTTCTTTCTTTCTCTCTTCCTTCCTTTCTTTCTTCTTTCTTTCTTTTCTTTCTTTCTTTCTTTCTTTCTTTCTTTCTTTCTTTCTTTTTCTTTCTTTCTTTTTTCTTTCTTTCTTTCTTTCTTTCTTTCTTTCTTTTTTCTTTCTTTCTTTCTTTCTTTCTTTCTTTCTTTCTTTCTTTCTTTTTTCTTTCTTTCTTTTCTTTTCTTTCTTCTTCTTCTTTCTTTTTCTCTTTCTTTCTTTCTTTCTTCTTTCTTTCTTTCTTTCTTTCTTTTTTCTTTCTTTCTTTCTTTCTTTCTTTCTTTCTCTCTTTCTTTCTTTCGTTTTTTCTTTCTTTCTTTCTTCTTTCTTCTTTCTTTCTTTCTTTCTTTCTTTCTTTCTTCTCTTCTTCTTCTTCTTTCTTCTTCTTCTTTCTTTCTTTCTTTCTTTCTTTCTTTCTTTCTTTCTTTCTTTCTTTCTTTCTTTCTTTCTTTTTTCTTTCTTCTTCTTTCTTCTTTCTTTCTTTCTTTCTTTCTTTCTTTCTTTCTTTCTTTCTTTCTTTCTTTCTTTCTTTCTTTTTTCTTTTTCTCTCTCTTCTTTCTTCTTCTCTTCTTCTTCTTCTTCTTCTTCCTTTCTTCTTCTTCTTCTTTCTTTCTTTCTTTCTTTCTTTCTTTCTTTTTCTTTCTTTCTTTCTTTCTTTCTTTTCTTTCTTTCTTTCTTTCTTTCTTTCTTTCTTCTTTCTTTCTTTCTTCTTCTTCCTTCTTCCTTCCTTTCCTTCCTTCCTTCCTTCCTTCCTTCTTCCTTCCTTCTTTCTTCTTCTTCTTCTTTCTTTCTTTCTTTCTTTCTTTCTTTCTTTCTTTCTTTCTTTCTTTCTTTCTTTCTTTCTTTCTTTCTTTCTTTCTTTCTTTCTTTCTTTCTTTCTTTCTTCTTCTTTTCTTCTTCATCTCCTCCTCCTCCTTCTCCTTCTCCTCCTACCTTCTTCTTCTTTTCCTTCTTCTCCTCCTCCTTCTCCTCCTCCTCTTCCTCCACCTCCTCCTCCTCTTTCTCCTCCTCCTCCTCCTTCTTTTCCTCCTCCTCCTATTTCTTCTCCTTCTCCTTTTCCTTCCCTTTCTCCATCTCCTCCTTCTCCACTTCCTCCTCATTTTTCTTCTTCCTTCTTTTTCTTCTCCTCATCCTTTTTCTAATTCTCATCTTACTTCTCTTTTTCCTTCTCTTCCTCCTCCTCTGCCTCCTTCAGTTTGGCTCTTGCTCAGGAAAAGCAGAGAGGACCATATAAGATGCCAGGAATCAAACCTAGTGGGTTGTGTCAAGACCAAGCCCCACCCACCCTACTAATGCTCCAACCCCAAGTTTAAACCAACTCTCATAAACCATCACAGTAATAAATAACTTAATTAATATTTAACAAATAGGAAAGTTTGTAGCTTGAAAGTGGAATCATTATGAATCTGCCTTAGGGTGGCGCTGTTGGCCAGGATTTTCAGATACTCAGAGCAGGGGTAAAGGAACCAACCCTTCAGCCCATATATGGTTTGTGGGATCTTTGCTACTGGTTTATTTAACTCACCCTGCTTGTCCTGTGATCAGATCAAAAGAGTCTCTTTGAAACTCAGAACGAGTCAATCATTCTTCTTTGTTTAAAGAATTGTTTTCAGCAAGTTTTTCAGAAGAACTTTTGTTTCCTTTGGAAGATCAGTGGAATTTGTTTTTTTTTTTTTTTTTTTTTTTTTTTGTTTGTTTGTTTTGTTTTTTGGGCCACACCCGGCAGTGCTCAGGGCTTACTCCTGGCTATCTGCTCAGAAATAGCTCCCGGCAGGCACGGGGGACCATATGGGACACCGGGATTCGAACCAACCACTTTAGGTCCTGGATCGGCTGCTTGCAAGGCAAACGCCACTGTGCTATCTCTCCGGGCCCGAAGATCAGTGGAATTTAATCTGCAGGTATGTAACACTTTTTATTAAAAACTTTTCAATGACTGTAATATCTGGGTTTATAAATTGAGAAAAGTCTGCAAAGCAAATGAATGATGTTCAGATTGTCATGTTGTCATGTAGGGGCTGGCAGGATAGTCTAGGGCTTCCACTACATGTAGCTGACCCAGTTGGATCCCCTCCACTCCCTGGTTCCTTGATAGCACTCAGTGTAACACCAGGCCCCCTGAACATGAATGTGGCCATGGAGGGTCCTGAGCAACTCAAGGCTGTCCTGGGAGATCCTATTCACCACAGCTTTCTAGAACACTGCAGCTTTATTTAGATCATGCTATTGAACTATCAGCAAGTCAGAGGTCCCCCAACCTTTCACATACTTCCTCCCCTTAAACGACCAATGAAACGATACAGGAAGATGAAGTTTCTGATCTCACAGGGCCACTTGAAGAGGAGTCATGATGGTTATAGTAAAATGATTTCCCCCCATTTTGGGGGCCACTCCTGGCAGTGCTCAGGGGCTAGAGCAGCTAGGTTCTTGGGAGCTGTTGCAGGGGTGCTCCTGGACCTTGAAGTGCTATGATAAAAACAGGGTATCAGGGGGCAGAGTGTACACTGCATCCCAGAGAATCCTCTCCAAGATCATTGTTTTCTATCTTGAGCAGTATTGGAAAATAATAAGTTCATTGTTCTACCTATTAAATTTGAGAACTTCAGAAAGGAGTCCGGAGAAGTCAATATTATCTACAATTCTACTGACTGATTATAACCACTGTTGTTATCATTTTAAAATGTCTTTTAGGGGCCAGAGTGATAGCATAATGAGAGGGTGTTTGCGTTACAAGCAGTGGACCAGGGCTTGATCCCCTTTCATCCCATATGTTTTTTTGAGTCTACCGGGAGTGATTTTTGAGTAGAGCCAGTTGCAACTCCTGGGCATTGGCAAGTGTGGTCCAAAACAAACAAAAATGTCCTTCAGGAATTGGAGTGACAGTACAGCAGAAAGGGCATTTGCCTTGCATGCAGCCAACCCAGGTTCCATCACCAGTATCCCAAATGGTCCCCAAAATATCCCCAGGGCAAATAAATCAATCAACAAACAGCATAAATTGAAGTGCTATTTCTGCCATAGATGGGGGATGCTATAGCACACCTATGAGAAGAACTTCTGTTTTGTGAGCTCCCACTGCTGACATTTTGATTTGGGAGAATCAGAATAAAATAAATTTCAGTAAAGTAAGAGTTCACATGGAGGTTCAAAGTCATGCTTCTTAGGTAGAGGTGGGAGAGAGGATTGGGTACCAGGTGTAGCTCAGACATCTGAGCTCTTAGGAGGCCCTTTCCCTCCTCCTGGTCCCCTCTTCAACCCTCCTTCAAAGGAAAAACAAGACAGCCTTTTTGGACTATTTTGAATCACATTCTTATTTATTTATTTTGTTTTTTTGGGTCACACACAGTGGCACTCAAGCTGTGGCTCTTCTGGCTCTTCATTCAGAAATCACTGGCAGATGTGGGGGACCAGATGGGATGCTGGGAATTGAACCCAGGTCTGTCCCAATGCCCTACCATCGTGCTATTTCTCTGGCCTCTCACATTCTTATTAATTTGAATTTCATTGCATCTAGTGTTTGTTCTTTTGGGGCCACTCCTATTTAATGGTGTTCAGAGATTATTCCCAGCTAGGTGATTTTTGAGTGCAGAGCCAGTAGCAACTCTTGGGCATTGGCAAGTGTGGATCCAAAACAAATAAAAATGTCCTTCAGGAACTGAAGCGACAGTACAGCAGAAAGGGCATTTGCCTAGCATGCATGTGTCTCTCCTGGCATTGCTCAAGCACTACTCCCACCTTGATGCCAATAGCATCAATCTCAGAAGTGCCAGGGGACCCTGGAGTGCCTGGGTAAACAGAGCAAAAAGTGAAAATTACTTCACTCATGAGCTAAGTTGAAAAACCAGTTCTTGGCACCAAGGTAGTTTTGACAGTGGGAGACTTTTGGCTGGATTGATTGCTGTTCTAGTAGAAAGAATTTACTAAGGCCTGATTTCTAATATAGGTTAAAAATAAAGAGAGAAATAGTTACAGCCACTTATGAAATTAATGTCCAAATAATCCACGCAAAGGGTCAAGTGATTTTGACTACTCTAAGCGGGCCTTTTTGGCATATAATTTCTTTCTCAGGAGGGCACTCTACCTTGTGGTGTGTGCCTCTTCTGAGTGGGGTGTGACATTTCACCCTTTTGTGTGTGTGTGTGTGTGTGTGTGTGTGTGTGTGTGCACCTGGTGGCAATATTAGGCTTTTTTTGGCTGTGAGCTTAGAATAGCCTTTTGCACACTAGGGACCAAATAGGAGTTCGAATTACTGTTTGCATGCGAGGCAAAACACCTTACGTATGCTATTTTTTGTAATAAGTTTAATTAGAGAGATTAGTGACAGTACCAAAAGAGCCAAAAGTTATAAGTATATTTTGCAAGGTGGGATAAGGAGCTATGATATACTTAGCTATATAAGGTATAAAGTATATACTATTATATGAAAATTAAAATATAGACAGGTGATTGTAAAAAATATAAAAATTGAGAATGTGCACTGGCACTGAGGAATAAAAAACAAATAAGTAAGATACTATAAGTGAGAGAATTGTAAGGAGAAGATTGAGTAATACTACATTATTATGAAAAGTTAGAAATAAAGAAGAAGCATAGAAAAGTTGGAAATTAGAGGACAATATAAGCAATAGTAATAATATGGCATATATGAAACAATTTTTGCTGGGAAATATTTGGAAGGGGAATTGCTGGTTTGCAAATTATAAACACATATACAAAAAAATTTTTTTTAAATTAAGTTGAAAAAATATTATGCATACACAAAATTAATACTATGGTTAAATTTTAATTAACTGCAATATCATTAGACAATTTGGATTTATAAAAAAAAACCTTTTAGAAAGAGAAATTTGGAAACCTTGAGAAATTTTGTTCTCATTCTGGTGACCACAATGAGCTCTCTGCGGGGGAGGATCCCTTTCCCCTCAGGGCCTAGAAGCCGCTTGAATTCAAAGCGCAAACACACCTTTTTTTTTTCTTTGCTTTACTCTGAGGCGAGGTTTGACCTAGGAAAAAGCAGTTTTTTCAAAATTGCACATTTGTAATATGCTTAGTATTGTTTTCAGACACACAATTTCAATGCACACTTAGACAAACTTTTAGATTCACACAGCACATAAATTGACAAACTTATAGGTGCAGGTAAAAGATGAGATGAGAAAAATTGTGGGAAATTTTTGGACGTCTCCAAATTATTCCCGCCAGATTTTTGCTGGCTATTAATAAAAAATTGTTTTAGGAAAAGATAAGATAAGGCCTTTTTAGAAGAAAATAGAAGAGTCGACTCTTAGTTAAAAAGGGAGGTTTTTGAAGAGAAATAGAAAAAATTAAGTTCATTTGTTTACCTTTATAAATTTTTAATTGGCGAATTTCTACTTTTGTTGCATTAGATATGACCTGCAACTTTTACGGATACACACATATTTATAAAAAGAAAACATTTGAGCAGAGACCTATGAAAAGAATTTATACATTAGATATGCAAAAATGTTATTAATTATGATTTTTAGACAGTTTTTAGCACATCTCTTCCCCATATAGTATACGATAAATGAGGTAGAATATAGGGCTGGAAATTTCCTTTGCTTACACCATTATTCCAAGGTAGGACTACAGCACTTTTTAGAACACTTTTAGGCAATCCTAGACCCCTCAAAGGGAATGGAACGTGTTCCACTGCCCAGGAGTGGGGCCAATCTTTTCCAGCGATGCAGGAAAAGTCTGCTCCGGTATCCACGTGGCCTAAAATATCTTTGTTCTGAATTTTTATAGATGTTACATGTGGTTTTGAGGTGTTCTCATATTTCTCAAACATTACAGGAGAACAAGACTCAGTAGCATTAAAAGATGCAGCATACAGATTGTTTTGTTCTAAAAACTTTTTAACTTTTAGCACAGGAGAAACAGTAGCCAAAGCTAATTTTGATTCATCTATAACTTGGTGTTTTCTGGGGGATTCTTTTGTTTCTAAGTTTAGAGATGCCATAGAAGGAAACAGCTCTTCAGTTGTTAAAGGTTCTGAGCCTTTCTTTGCTCTATTAAGCCACTGATTGCTAGTTCTCATAGAATTTATATTGTTCTTCTGTTTGGACTGCTGTTTAAAATGACTATATTCTATCTCTGCCCTGGTAGTTTGGGCTGATTCTTTTTTATCATCAATTACCTTCATAACCTCTGTCCAAATTGTATAGATAAGATTTAGGTGGGCATTAGGACCATACGTTTCATATACATTTTTGATATCCTGCTGTACTTGTAGCCAATCCTCCAAACATAGTGTACCCCTCTCAATAAACCAGAGGCTATAAGTTTCTAAGAATAGAATAAATTGCTGTATCTGCTGTGGAGATATGGCTGAACTCTTAGCTTTTAGAATATACTTTATAGTATCAGAAAGAATTTGTTGCTTAGAATAATTTTGACCCATGTTCCCGTTTACCTTCTCGTCTTAAAGCCTGGTACTTTTCCAGGGGTTCCTAGGCAACCTTGACGAGGGCCAGTTCCGTGTCCTAAAATTGAAAAAGAGAAGGAAAGAAAGGATAGAAGAAAAGGGAGAGACAGCTTACCTTCTCCGAAATGGCCCCACGTTGGGCGCCAATTTGTTGCGGGCCAAACCTGTTCGCAAGACGCCAGCGCCTGCAAACAGATCCTTCGTGGAGTTTCGGGAAAAATCCCACGGGGAGAAAGTGGGTACACGGACGGCGAACGACGGAAAATATGTTGTAGAAATGAATGAAACCACGCAGATTGCATGGGGACTTTCGTTAGCAAAAACGAAAGACAAATTTATTTTTTTGAGTTAGCTGTTTTTAAAGGTTAGAGACTTGAAAGGCAGATGCAAATTCTAGACATCAAAGAGGCTGGGAAAAGAATGAAGGACTCTAGCTTAGATTAGCATATAAAAGAGTTGAAACTGAAGGTGTAAAAAGCAGCTTGTTTTGGGTTTGCTAGTTTTGGGTAAAACAGAAGGAAAAGGTAATTTTCAGGTGGACTGTTTCAGAGTTTCGGAGAAACACTGAAAATTACAGAGGAAAACTGAAAATTGCTTCGTAAGAGTAAACAGAGAAAAACTGAAAATTACTCTGTTTTGGGTAAACAGAGCAAAAAGTGAAAATTACTTCACTCATGAGCTAAGTTGAAAAACCAGTTCTTGGCACCAAGGTAGTTTTGACAGTGGGAGACTTTTGGCTGGATTGATTGCTGTTCTAGTAGAAAGAATTTACTAAGGCCTGATTTCTAATATAGGTTAAAAATAAAGAGAGAAATAGTTACAGCCACTTATGAAATTAATGTCCAAATAATCCACGCAAAGGGTCAAGTGATTTTGACTACTCTAAGCGGGCCTTTTTGGCATATAATTTCTTTCTCAGGAGGGCACTCTACCTTGTGGTGTGTGCCTCTTCTGAGTGGGGTGTGACACCCTCCATCCCACTCCACCCCCACCTGTGCTCCAGACAGGCTTTCCAGTTCCCTCATTCATTCACTTGATTATGGTAGTTCTCTGTGTAGTTATTTCTATAGCTGTACTCACCACTCTTTGTGGTGAGCTTCATGGTGTGAGCTGGTGTTCCAGCCCTCCTCTCATTGTCTCTGAGGATTGTTACAAAAATGGCTTTTATTTTTCTTAAAACCCATAAATAGTGAGACTATTCTGCATCTCTCTCTCTCTCTCCCTCTGACTTATTTCACTCAGCATGATAGATTCCATGTACATCCATGTATAGGAAAATTTCATGACTTCATCTCTCCTGATGGCTGCATAATATTCCATTGTGTATATGTACCACAGTTTCTTTAGCCATTTGTCTGTTGAAGGGCATCTTGGTTGTTTCCAGAGCCTGGCTATTGTGAATAGTGCTGCAATAAATATAGGGGTTTTGCATTGTATTCTTGTGTTCTTAGGGTATATCCCTAGGAGTGGAATAGCTGGGTCGAATGGGAGCTCAATTTCCAGATTTTGAAGGAATCTCCATATCGCTTTCCATAGAGGCTGTACTAGGCGGCATTCCCACCAGCAGTGGATGAGTTCCTTTCTCTCCACATCCCTGCTAGCACTGATTGTTCTCATTCTTTGTGATGTGCACCAATCTCTGCGGTGTGAGGTGGTATCTCATCGTTGTTTTGATTTGCATCTCCCTGATGATTAGTGATGAGCATTTTTTCATGTGCCTTTTGGCCATTTATATTTCTTTTTTATCAAAGTGTCTGTTCATTTTTTTCTCCCCATTTTTTGATGGGATTAGATTTTTTTTCTGGTAAAGTTCTGTCAGTGCCCTGTATATTTTGGATATTAGCCCCTTATCTGAAGGGTGTTGGGTGAATAGTTTCTCCCACTCAGTGGGTGACTCTTGTATCCTGGGCACTATTTCTTTTGAGGTGCAGAAGCTTCTCAGTTTAATGTATTCCCATCTGTTGATCTCTGCTTCCACTTGTTTGGAAAGTGCAGTTTCCTCCTTGAAGATGCCTTTAGTCTCAATGTCATGGAGTGTTCTACCGATGTGTTGTTCTATATACCTTATGGTATTCGGTCTGATATCAAGGTCTTTAATCCTTTTGGATTTTACCTTCGTACATGATGTTAACTGGGGGGGTCTATGTTCACTTTTTTGCAAGTGGCTAACCAGTTCTGCCAGCACCACTTGTTGAAGAGATTTTTCTTGCTCCACTTAGGATTTCTTGCTCCTTTGTCAAAAATTAGGTAATTGTAAGTCTGGGGAACGTTCTCTGAGAACTCAAGCCATTCCACTGATCTGAGGGTCTGCACATGATCATATCAATAGATGAAGAGAAAGCATTTGATAAGGTCCAACACCCATTCTTGATAAAAACTCTCAGCAAGATGGGAATGGAAGGAACCTTTCTCAATCTAGTTGAAGCCATCTACCACAATCCAATGGCAAATATTATCCTCAATGGAGAAAAACTAAAAGTCTTTCCTCTAAATCTGGTACAAGACAAGGCTGTCCACTCTCACCACTCCTCTTCAACATAGTACTGGAAGTTTTTGCTATAGTGATCAGGCAAGAAAAAGATATCAAGGGAATCCAGATAGGAAAGGAAGAAGTCAAGCTCTCATTGTTTGTAGACGACATGATACTCTACTTAGAAAACCCTAAAGACTCTACCAAAAAGCTTCTGGAAAAAATATATTCATATAGCAAGGTGGCAGGCTACAAAATCAACCTACAGAAATCAATGGCCTTTTTATACACCAATAATGATAGGGAAGAGATGGAAGTCAGGAAGGCAATTCCATTCACAATAGTGCCACACAAACTGAAATATCTTAGAGTCAACTTGACCAAAGATGTGAAGGACCTATAAAAAGAAAACTATAAAGCCCTGCTCCAAGAAATCAGAGAGGACACACGGAAATGGAAACACATACCCTGCTCATGGATTGGCAGAATATCATTAAATATCATTAAAATGGCAATACTCCCCAAAGCATTATACAGATTTAATGCGATCCCCTTAAAAATACCCATGACATTCTTCAAAGAAGTGGATGAAACACTTATGAAGTTCATCTGGAACAATAAACACCCTCGAATAGCTAAAGCACTCCTAGGGAAAAGGAAAATGGGAGGCATTACTTTCCCCAACTTTAAACTGTACTTTTGCTTATTTTCTCTCTCCAAATCTCTTTTGCTCAATTTCTCTTTTATTCATTTCTTTCTCACTCATTTTCCTCTCTTTCATTTCTACATTTCTTACTCCTTCATTTTTATCTTATTTTTCATTCACCTTTTTGTTTATATCTTTTCTTCTTGAACATCTTGCAGATTCCAGGGTCCAATTGTGTTTACCTGTTCAGGGTTAATCTGTAAATATTTGCAATTTGTTACAAAGCTGCTATTATCTGCAAAGCAGGCAGCATTTCATGTATGCATTATCTCTGGGTCGACGGGCTCTGCACCAGACTCTACTCTGGGCCCCTGCTCAACGCCAAACTTTTTCTTTTGATAGCCAGACTGATGTCCATTAAGGGGGCATATCCCAAGGGCATGTCCAGGTCCAAATAAATATGTCTATTATGATAATACCATATTACCTTGATCATCATATCTCTGTTTTATTGCATATTTTATTACACTAGTCCTGTGCAAATTTTATTACACTCATCTGGCTCAGGAGACGTGAGAGGAAGATGTTCTGAGTTGGGCCAAGAAAAGCGGTATCTGGAATCCAAGAGAGTCTGAAGTCCTCAGGATAGGCTAGTAGTTTACAAACTATATTGGCTTCTCTTTCTTTTTTCTTTTTTTGATTTTTGGGTCAGACTCGCTCATGCTCAGGAGTTACTCCTGGTTTTCCACTCCAGGTTGGATCAGGGATCAGATAGATGCTGGAAGATTGAACCTGATATTGACTTGGGAATGAACACAGGTCAGCCATGTGCAAGGCAAACACCTTACCCTCTGTGCTATGGCTTAGGTCCCATTGGCTTCACTTTCTAAAAGTTTCATACAGTGACATAAACACTTTGTAAAGCTAAAAGAAAAAGAAGAGAAGAAAAAAAGAGAGAAGGTAAGAGAGAGAGAAAGAAAGCAAAATATAAACAAAAACAGAAAGAGAAGAAAGAGAGAGAAAGGAAGAAGAAAGAAAAGAAAGAAAGAAAGAAAGAAAGAAAGAAAGAAAGAAAGAAGAAAGAAAGAAAAAGAAGAAAGAAAAAGAAAGAAAGAAACAAAGAAAGAAAGAAGAAAGAAACAAAGAAACAAAGAAAGAAAGAAAAGAAAGCGAGCAGGCAGTGCTCCTAATTATTATGCCAGGGAAAGGGAAACACTTTTATTTCTTTTGGCTTTCCAATTGTGTCCCTAATTCAATTCTTTATACATTAGAATATATATATATATATATATATTTTTTTTTTTTTTGGTTATTGGGCCACACCCGGTAACGCTCCGGGGTTACTCCTGGCTTTGTGCTCATATGTTGCTCCTGGCTTGGGGGACCATTGGGACACCGGGGGATCGAACCGCGGTCCGTCCAAGGCTAGCAGGCAAGGCAGGCACCTTACCTTTAGCGCCACCGCCCGGCCCCCAGAATATATATTTAATAGTATTGAAGAAAAGAAAATGGTTTCGGGCCCGGAGAGATAGCACAGCAGCGTTTGCCTTGCAAGCAGCTGATCCAGGACCAAAGGTGGTTGGTTCGAATCCTGGTGTCCCATATGGTCCCCCGTACCTGCCAGGAACTATTTCTGAGTAGACAGTCAGGAGTAACCCTTGAGCACTGCCTGGTGTGGCCCAAAAACCAAAAAAAAGAAAAAAAAAAAGAAAATGGTTTCATTTTCTTTTTCTTTTTTTCTTTTTTCTTTTTGCCACATTCTAGGTCAGCCTCATGCAAGGCAAACTCCCTACCACTTCTGCCACTGCTCTGGCCCTCCAGTTCCAAATTTTAATGAACTTTCATATTCATCATATAAACTAATATTTAACAAATAGCACTGGTGAAGGGGGATGTTATTTACATGACTGAACCCCAGCTACAATCATGTTTGTAATCAAGGTGTTTAAATAAAGATATTATATAAAAAAATAACAAATAGAAAAGTTTCTAACTTGAGGGTGAAACTTCTGAACCTGCCTTAAGTTGGCACTGTTGCCAGGAATTTCATATACCCAGAGGAGGGGCGACAGAATCCCTTGCTGCTCATATCATGCCATGTCCATATATAGTTTGTGGGAGTAGCACTTTTACTTTATTTTGCATAGGCCACAGGTCCTGCGTTCAGATCAGACAAGTCTCCTTTGGAACTTAGACCGCACCAAGGAGTCTCCTTTCTTTAAAGCATTGATTTCAGCAAGTTTCCTAGAGGAACTTTTATTTCTGGAGGACCAGTGGATTATAATCTGCAGGTATGTAACACTTCATTTTAAATTCTTTGCATAACATTTTAAAATATATTAAGGTACTGTGATTGATATAATTCTTTATAGTTAAGTGACCTCCAAGGAAGCATCGTGCTATACTCAGTGGATGGACCATGGAGGGTCAGGATTGAGCCGTGAAGGGTGCATAGGAGACAGCTGTATTATCTCCAGGCCACTATATAACTTTTTTTTTTAGGAGAACGAGGGAGAGAGACAAAGAGAGAAAGAGGGAAGAGAGAAGGTTAGAGAGAGGAGAGTTAGGGAGGAGGAGAGAATGGGGGACAGGAAGGAGAGAGGTAGAAAGAGAGGAAAGAGGAAGAGGAAAGAAAGAAAGAAAGAAAGAAAGAAAGAAGGAAAGAAAGAAAGAAAGAAGAAGAAGAAGAAAGAAAGAAAGAAAGAAGAAAGAAAGAAAGAAAGAAGAAAGAAAGAAAGAAGAAAGAAAAAGAGACATGGTGAGAGGGAGAGAGGAAAAAAGGTAGAGAGAGGATGGTGAAGAGAGGAAGAGGGTGGGAAAGGCAGGGAGTGGGAGAGAGAGAGAGGGAGACTGAACAGAAGAAAGAGAAGGGAGAAAAAGGAAGAGGTGAGTGAGAAATGGGGAGAGAGTGTGAGAGAGAGGAGAGAGGGTAGAGTAGAGAGGGAAAGAAAGAAGAAATAGAGGGAGAGTTGGTAGGTAAAGGGTCCCTGTATAATTTTTCAGTGGATATGATTTATGGGTTTATAAATTGAGCAAAGTCTGCAAAGCAAATGAACGCTGTTTAGCTTGTCATGTTTGGGCTGGCAGGTTCAGGGCTTCGCTACATACAGCTGACTCATTTGGGTCCCCAGTACTTCCTGGTCATTCAGTGTAATACTGGGACCCTGAGCACTGTAGTTGTGGCCCTGAATGGTCCTGAGCAGCTCAAGGATGTCCTGGGTGATCCTGGGCACCACCATTCCCTAGAACACTGAAGTTTCAGGTCATTTCAGTGATCTATAGCCAAGTGAAAGGTCTCACAACCTTTTTCACACACTTCCTCCCTTTAAAGAACTCAACAAAATGAAACAGGAAAATGAGTCATTTGGTTTCTGATATCACAGGGCCACTTGAAGAGGAACCATGATGGTTATAGTCAAATGATTTCCCCCATTTTGGAGACCACTCCTGGCAGTGCTCAGGGGCTACTCCAGCTAGGTTCTTGGACTTTGAGGTGCCATGGTGGAGGTAGGTTTTCAGGGGCAGAGTGTGTACTGCAGCCCACAGAATTCTCTCCAAGATCATTGTTTTCTTTCTCAAGTAGCAATGAAAAATAATGTTTATTGTTCTTACAAAATTTGAGAATTTCAGAAATAAGTCCAGGAGAAGTATATATTGACTATAATTCTACTGATTATAACCATGATTATTATCATTTTAACATTTGTTGTTCTTGAGAAAATGGTTTCTTGCTCCTAAGTATCCAACTCTGGTACAGTGAATACATATTTCAATTCCTCTAGACTGGTGATATCACATTTGTTTCCCACTGATTAGAATTTAATTCAATGAGGAATGTGTTAGATTCAGTAGTTACAAATTTAAGGGGTTGCTTCTACTGCTAGCCTTAAAATGTCCTTCAGTCAGAGGGAGAGAGGTAGACACATAATTGTCTCATTCATCTGTGGGATTTGAGAAGAATAAAAGATAGTATGGTAATAATACCCAGAGACAATAGAGATGAGGTTTGAAAGGACCAGTCCATGATATGAAACTTACCACAAATATTGGCAAGTGCTGTTTGAGAAATAATTACACCAACAACTATCATGATAATGGTAGTGAGTGAGAGAAATAGAATGCCTGTCTTGAAGACAGGTAGGGGTGGGGGAGGAGGGAGCTGGGGGCATTGGTTGTGAGAAAGTTGCACTGGTGAGGTGGGGCATATTTTTTATGACCGAAACTCAATTACAAACATGCTTGTAATCATGGTGCTTAATTAAATATATTAATAAAAATTTAAAATTAAATGAAAATGTCCCTCAGGGGCTGGAGTGACAGCACAGCAGGCAGGGCATTTGCCTTGCATGTAGCAAACTCAAGTTAGATCTCCAGCATACAAAATTGTCTCAGAGCAATGCCAGGAGTTAATCCTGACTGCAGATCAGGAGTGCCCCCTGAGCATTCCTGGATATGGCATCTCTCAAAAGACACCCATCCAGTGGAAAGTTCAGCTATGTTGTCTTGCTTGAAAATTTACAGGATGTTTTAGAAGTGGGAATTATTACGCTTGATCTTAGCCAAAATGCCGAGAAGTGATAGAAGTGGGAATTATTAATAACCAAAAACATATATTCCTCCCCTAGAATTCTGGGTAAACATGACAGCAAAACAGAAGGTCCTAGGAGATAGTGAGCCAGATTGACACAGTAAACTGTGGGCTCTCTCTAGAGAGCCAGCAGCTCTCTACATGATGATCAAAATCATCAAAGACTAGAAATGTAAAAAAAAAAAAAAAGGCATTGGAAGAAGATGTTATTATGCCTCCATAGTCAAGTGGAAACCTGGGGAGTAAAAGAGGGAAGTGCACTGAGCCATGTAGGCAAACCAGTTGAGAAACATTTTAGAGACATGGAAAGACAATAGATGGTGCAGTGTTTGCTATCCCAGTCACAAGAGGTCTCCTATACTAAGTCCCACACAAAGAGACTCTGGGAGTCCAGCTGCCAGGCAGTGATGCAGTTGAGGAAGGCCAGGGCAGAGAATGTTCATTCATTTCTTGTTGACTCTTGTTAACAGTGGCCAGAGTTTCAGTGTTAGACTTGAACACTCAACAAAAAGTAACAAGATTTCTTCCTTTCCTATCTGGATTCCCTTGATATCTTTTTCTTGCTTAATTGCTATAGCAAGTACTTCCAGTACTATGTGGATTAGCAGTGGTGAAAGAGGACAGCCCTGTCTTGTTCCAGAATTTAGAGGAAAGGCTTTTAGTCTTCCTCCATTGAGGATATTTGCCATTGGCTTGTGGTATATGGCCTTAACTAGATTGAGAAAGATTCCTTTCATTCCCATCTTGCTGAGAGTTTTTTTTTTTTATCAAGAATGGGTGTTGAGCCTTATGAAATGCTGGTTTTGATATCAAGGTGATGTTGGCTTCATAAAAGCTATTTGGAAGTGTTCCCGTTTTTTTTTTTCAATTTCATGAAAGAGCCTGGCCAGGATTGGTAGTAGTTCCTCTTGAAAGGATTGAAAGAATTCATTAGTTAATCCATCTGGGCCTGGGCTTTTGTTTTTGCAGACATTTGATTACCATTTTAATTTCCTTAATGGTGATGGGGGTGTTTAGATATGCTACATCTTCCTTATTCAACCATGGAAAGTTATGAGTCCAAGAATGCATCCATTTCTTCCAGATTCTCATATTTGGTGGCATTGAGTTTCTCAAAGTAGTCTCTGAGTATTCTTTTAATTTCTGCAATATCTGTAGTGATCTCCCCATTTTCATTTATAATATGAGTTATCAAGTTTCTCTCTTTCTTTGTGAGTTTTGGCAATAGTTTATCAATCTTGTTTATTTTTTTTTGAAGAACCAACATCTGCTTTTGTTGATCTTTTGGATTGATTTTTGGGTTTCCACTTCATTGATATCTGCTCTCAGCTTTATTATTTCCTCTGTCTCCTTTTGTTGATCATTTTCTAATTTTGTGAGCTGTGTCATTAGGCTATTGAGGTATGCCCCTTCTTCCTTCCTGATGTGTGCTTGCAAAGCTATAAATTTTCCTCTCAATACCACTTTTGCTGTGTCCCATAGGTTCTGATAGTTTGTGTTTTCATTGTCATTTGTTTCCAGGAAAGTTTAGATTTCCTCTTTGATTTTATCATGGATCCACTGGTTGTTCAGTAGCAGGCTGTATAATTTGCAGTTATTAACACATTCTTCTTCTGTGTCCCTTTGTAGTTCACATCTAATTTAAGAGCCTTGTGGTCAGTGAAGGTAGCCTAAAAAATTTCTATCCTCATGATTTTATGGAGGTATGTTTTATGTGCCAGCATGTGGTCTATCCTGAAGAATGACCCATGTATATTGGAGAAGAATGTATATCCAGGTTTCTGTGGATGCAGAGTCCTATATATGTCTACTAGTACTCTTTCTATCATTTCTCTTTTCAGGGTTAGTATATTTTTGTTGGGTTTCAGTCTGGTTGACTTCTCAAGTGTTGACAGGGCTGTATTGAGGTCTCACACAACTACTGTGTTATTATTGATGTCTTCTTTTAAATTTGTCAATAATTATATTAGATAATTTGCTGGTCTCTCATTAGGTGCATATATGTTTAGTAGGGTGATTTCTTCTGTTGCACATATCCCTTGATTAGTACGAATTGTCCATCTTTGTCCCTTACAACTTTTCTGAGTCTAAAGTTTGTGTTGTCATATTAATATGACCAACCTTGCTGTTTTAAGGGTGTTGTTTGCTTGGATGATTTTCCTCCAGCCTTTGATTTTGAGTCTATGGTTGTTCTGAGTATTCAGGTGTGTTTCTTGTAGGCAGAAGAAGGTTGGATTCATCTTTTTGATCCATTTCGCCACTCTGTGTCTCTTAATTGGTTCATTTAGTCCATTGACATTGAGGAAGATGATTGTCATGGGATTTATTGTCATTTTTGTGTATAAGTTTTGCGTGTATGTTTGTCTGTCAAGCTCTCACTGTTTGCAGATGACATGATACTCTACTTAGAAAACCCTAAAGACAAGGAAAAAGCTAGAAACAATACTTATTTAGCAATGTGGCTGGCTACAAAATTAACACACAAAAATCAATGGCCTTATTATACACAAATATTGATAGGGAAGAAATGGACATTAAGAAAACAACCCCCTGGGACCGGAGAGATAGCATGGAAGTAAGGCATTGGCCTTGCATGCAGAAGGTTGGTGGTTTGAATCCTGGCATCTCATATGGTCCCCCAAGACTGCAAGAATGATTTCTGAACATAGAGCCAGGCAAAACCTCTGAGACCTGTTGGGTGTGACCCAAAAACCAAAAAAAAAAAAAAAGAGAAAAAAAGAAAACAACCCCATTCACAGTAGTGCCATACAAATTCAAATATCTTAAAGTCAACTTGACTAAAGACGTGAAGGACTTATACAATGAAAACTATAAAACCCTGCGTCAAGAAATAAAAGTGACACCAGGAAATGGAAACACATATCCTGCTCATAGATTGGAAGAATTAACATAATTAAAATGGCAATTCTCCCCAAAGCATTGTACAGATTTAATATGATTCCTCTAAATATACCCATGATATTCTTCAAAGAAGTGCTTCAAAAACTTCTGAAATTCATTTGGAACAGTAAACACCCTCGAATAGCTAAAGTGCTCCTTGGGCAAATAAATATGGGAGGCATTACTTTCCCCAACTTTAAACTGTATTACAAAACAATAGTTATCAAAGCAGCATGGTATTGGAATAAAGACAGACCCTCAGATTAGTGGAATAGGCTTGAGTACTCAGAGAATGTTCCCCAGACATACAATCACCTACTTTTTTTTTTTATAAAGGAGCAAGAAATCATAAATGGAGCAAGGATAGCTTCTTTAACAGGTGGTGTTGGCACAACTGGCAAGCCACTGCAAAAAAGAGAATTAGACCCCAGCTAACACCATGTACGAAAGTAAAATCCAAATGGATTAAAGACCTTGATATCAGACCTGAAACCATAAGGTATATAGAACAACACGTAGGTAAAACATTCCATGATATTGAGACTAAAGGCAGAAGAAAACAGCACTCTCCAAACTAGTGGAAGCAGAGATAAACAGATGGGACTATATTAAGTTGAGAAGCTTCTGCACCTCAAAGGAAATAGTGCCCGAATACAAGAGCCAGCTATTGAGTGGGAGAAACTATTCACCCATTACCCATCAGATAAGGGGCTAATATTCAATATATACAAGGCACTGACAAAAATTTACAAGATAAAAACATATAATCCCAAAAAAAAAATAAAAAAAAACATATAATCCCATCAAAAATGGGGAGAAAAAATGAACAGACACATTGATAAAGAAGAAATACAAATGGCCATACAACAAATGAAAAAATCTGAAAGAAGAAATCAATAATAACACAATCATTGTGGGAGACTTCAACACAGCCCTATCAACACTTGATAGGTCAACCAGACTGAAACCCAACAAAAACATACTAGCCCTGAAAAGAGTTATGGAAGAAAGAGGACTACTAGATATATACAGGACACTCCATCCCAAAAAACCTGGATACACATTCTTTTTCCAATGTACATGGGTCATTCTCCAGAATAGACTACATGCTGACACATAAAACATACCTCCATAAAATCAAGAGGATAGAAATCTTGCAGGCTACCTTTGCTGACCACAAGGCTCTGAAATTAGATGTGAACTACAAAGCCACACAGAAGAAAAACTTTAATAATTGGAAACTAAACACCCTGCTACTGAACAACCAGTGGGTCCGAGATGAAATCTAAAAGGAAATCAAAACTTTCCTGGAAACAAATGATAATGAAGACACAAACTGCCAGAATCTATGGGACACAGCAAAAGCAATCCTGAGAGGAAAATTTATAGCTCTACAAGCACACATCAGGAAGGAAGAAGGAGCATACCTGAATAACTTAATGGCGCAGCTAAAACAATTAGAAAAAGACCAACAAAAGGAACCAAAAAATAGGGAGACAAAAGGAAATAATAAAGTTGAAAGCGGAACTCAATGAAGTGGAAAAACCAAAAAGCAATCCGAAAGATCAACGAAAGCAGAAGCTGGTTCTTTGAAAAAATAAACAAGATTGATAGACCATTGGCAAAAACTCACAAAGAAAGAGAGAAAGAGAAATCTGATAACCCGTATTAGAAATGAAAAGGGGGAGATCACAACAGAAATTGCAGAGATCCAAAGGATAATCAGAGGCTACTTTGAGAAACTTTATGCTACAAAACATGAGAACCTAGAAGAAATGGAAAAATTCTTGGACACTTATAACCTTCCACATTTAAGTAAGGAGGATGTAGCATATCTAAACACCCCCATCACTACTGAGGAAATTGAAACTGTAATCAAACATCTACCAAAAAAGAAAAGCCCAGGCCCAGATGGTTTTCCTAATGAATTTTTTCAAATATTTCAAGAGGAGCTACTACCAATCCTAGCCAGACTCTTCCATGGAATTGAAAAAAGGGAACTCTCCCAAACAGCTTTTATGAAGCCAACATTACCTTGATACCAAAACCAGACAGAGACGCTGCCAAAAAAGAAAATTACAGACCAATATCCCTGATGAATGCTGATGCAAAGATCTTCAACAAAATCCTGGCAAATAGGATCCAATGCATCATCAAGAAGATCATACACTACGACCAAGTAGGCTTCATCCCAGGAATGCAAGGATCGTTTAACATCCGTAAATCTATTAACATCATACACAACATCAACAACAAGAAAAATAAAAATCACATGATCATATCAATAGATGCAGAGAAAGCATTTGATAAGGTCCAACACCCATTCTTGATCAAAACTCTCAGCAAGATGGGAATGGAAGGAACCTTTCTCAATCTAGTTGAAGCCATCTTCCACAAGCCAATGGCAAATATTATCCTCAATGAAGAAAAACTAAAAGCCTTTCCTCTAAATTCGGGTACAAGACAAGGCTGTCCGCTCTCACCACTCCTCTTCAACTTAGTACTGGAAGTTCTTGCTATAGCGATCAGGCAAGAAAAAGATATCAAGGGAATTCAGATAGGAAAGGAAGAAGTCAAGCTCTCATTGTTTGCAGATGACATGATACTCTACTTAGAAAACCCTAAAGACTCTACCAAAAAGCTTCTAGAAACAATAGATTCATATAGCAAGGTGGCAGGCTACAAAATTAACACACAGAAATCAATGGCCTTTTTATACACCAATAATAATAGTGAAGAGATGGAAGTCAGGAAGGCAATCCCATTCACAATAGTGCCACACAAACTCAAATATCTTGGAGTCAACTTGACCAAAGACGTGAAGGACCTATACAAAGAAAACTATAAAGCCCTGCTCCAAGAAATCAGAGAGGACACACGGAAATGGAAACACTTACCCTGCTCATGGCTTGGCAGGATTAACATAATTAAAATGGCAATACTCCCCAAAGCATTATACAGATTTAATGCGATCCCCTTAAAAATACCCATGACATTCTTCAAAGAAGTGGATCAAACACTTATGAAGTTCATCTGGAACAATAAACATCCTCGAATAGCTAAAGCACTCCTAGGGAAAAGGAAAATGGGAGGCATTACTTTCCCCAACTTTAAACTGTACTACAAAGCAATAGTTATTAAAACAGCATGGTATTGGAATAAAGACAGACCCTCAGATCAGTGGAATAGGCTTGAGTTCTCAGAGAACATTCCCCAGGCATACAATTACCTAATTTTTGACAAAGGAGCAAGAAATCCTAAGTGGAGCAAGAAAAATCTTTTCAACAAGTGGTGCTGGCAGAACTGGTTAGTGACTTGCAAAAAAGCGAACATAGACCCCCAGTTAACATCATGTACGAAGGTAAATCCAAATGGATTAAAGACCTTGATATCAGACCAGATACCATAAGGTATATAGAACAACACGTCGGTAAAACACTCCATGACATTGAGACTAAAGGTATCTTCAAGGAGGAAACTGCACTTTCCAAACAAGTGGAAGCAGAGATTAACAGATGGGAATACATTAAACTGAGAAGCTTCTGCACCTCAAAAGAAATAGTGCCCAGAATACAAGAGTCACCCACTGAGAGGGAGAAACTATTCACCCAACATCCTTCAGATAAGGGGCTAATATCCAAAATATACAGGGCACTGACAGCACTTTACAAAAATAAACATCTAATCCCATCAAAAAATGGGGAGAAGAAATGAACAGACACTTTGATAAAAAAGAAATACAAATGGCCAAAAGACACATGAAAAAATGCTCCTCGTCACTAATCATCAGAGATGCAAATCAAAACAACGATGAGATACCACCTCACACCACAGAGATTGGCGCACATCACAAAGAATGAGAACAATCAGTGCTGGCAGGGATGTGGAGAGAAAGGAACTCTTATCCACTGCTGGTGGGAATGCCGTCTAGTACAGCCTCTATGGAAAGCGATATGGAGGTTTCTTCAAAAACTGGAAATTGAGCTCCCATTCGACCCAGCTATTCCACTCCTAGGGATATACCCTAGGAGCACAAGAATACAATACAAAAACCCCTTCCTCACACCTATATTTATTGCAGCACTATTCACAATAGCCAGGCTCTGGAAACAACCAAGATGCCCTTCAACAGACGAATGGCTAAAGAAACTGTGGTACATATACACAATGGAATATTATGCAGCCATCAGGAGAGATGAAGTCATGAAATTTTCCTATACATGGATGTACATGGAATCTATCATGCTCAGTGAAATAAGTCAGAGGGAGAGAGAGAGACGTAGAATAGTCTCACTCATATATGGGTTTTAAGAAAAATAAAAGTCATTTTTGTAACAATCCTCAGAGACAATTAGAGGAGAGCTGGAACACCAGCTCACTCCATGAAGCTCACCACAAGAGTGGTGAGCACAGTTATAGAAATAACTACGCTGAGAACTACCATAATCAAGTGAGTGAATGAGGGAACTGGAAAGCCTGTCTGGAGTACAGGTGGGGGTGGGGTGGGATGGAGGGAGATTTGGTACTTTGGTGGCGGGAATGTTGCACTGGTGAAGAGGGGTGATCTTTATATGACTGAAACCTTATCACAATCATTTATGTAATCAAGATATTCAAATAAAGAGAAAAAAATTAAAAAAAAAAAGAAAAACAAAAGACATTTTTGCAATAATCCTCAAAGACAAAGGGGAGGGATGGAAGATCCAGCTCAGGACATGAAGCTCAACACTTAAAGTGTTGAGTGCAGTTAGAGAAATAACTACACTGAGAACTATCATGACATTATGAATGAATGAGGGAGGTGGAAAGCCTGTCTAGAGTACAGGTGAGGAGGAGGTGGGGAGGAGGGAGATTTGGGACATCAGTGATAGGAATGGTGCACTAATGAAGAGGATTGTTCTTTACATGACTGAAACCCAACAACAATCATATTTGTAATCAAGGTGTTTAAATAAAGATATTAATAAAAATAAGAAAATAAAAAAATAATTTATTAAAAGGACTGAATTTACTGAAGAAAGAGCATCATTCATGATCTAAGTTGGGTGTAATTCTGATAAGGCAATTTGTGACTTTCTACATTATTGAGAAACTCCTATCAAACATCACTTTTTCTTTCTGGGTACTGTGGTTTTCTTTCTTTTTCTTTCTTTCTTTCTTTCTCTTTCTTTCTTTCTTTCTTTCTTTCTTTCTTTTTTCTTTCTTTCTTTTTCTTTCTTTCTTTCTTTCTTTCTTCTTCTTTCTTTCTTTCTTTCTTTCTTCTTTCTTTCTTCTTTCTTTCTTTCTTCTTTTTCTTTCTTTCTTTCTTTTCTTTTCTTTCTTTCTTTCTTTCTTTCTTTCTATCTTTCATTCTTTCTTTCTTTCTTTCTTTCTTTCTTTCTATTTCTTTCTTTCTTTCTTTCTTCTCTTTCTTTCTTTCTTTTCTTTTCTTTCTTTCTTCTTTCTTTCTTTCTTTCTTTCTTTCTTTCTTCTTTCTTCTTTCTTTCTTCTTCTTTCTTTCTTTTCTTTCTTTCTTGCTTTCTTCTTTTCTTTCTTCCTTCCTTTCTCTTCCTTCCTTTTCTTTCTTTCCTTCCTTCCTTCCTTCCTTCCTTCCTTCTTTCCTTCCTTCCTTCCTGTCTCTCTCTTCTTCCTTCCTTCCTTCCTTCCTTCCTTCCTTCCTTTCTTTTTCTTTCCTCTCTCTTTCCTTCCTTCTTTCCTTCCTTCCTTTCGGTCTTTCTTTCTCTGTTTTCTTTCCTTCCTTCCTTCTTTCCTTCCTTCCTTTCTGTCTCTCTCTTCTTCCTTCCTTTATTTCTCTCTCTTTCTTTCTCTATTTCCTTTTTTCCTTTCTTTTGTTCTTTCTTTCTTCTTTTTTTCTTTCTTTCTTTTTTCTCTCTTTCTTGTTTTGGGCCATGCCTGGCAGTACTCAGGGCTCACTCCTGGACTTTTGCTTAGGAATCAGTTGTTGTGGACTCATAGACCATATGGAATGTGGAGGATTGAACCTGGGTAGGCCATATGCAAGACAAACATTCCCTACCCACCCTACTTTGACTCAGGCACCAACCAGAGAGTCTATTTGTGAGAGAAGGGCCTGGCACCGTGGTTTGCAGTGTAACCTCATAGTACCTGGTTGTTCTGTGGCAACATAAAACTAGCGGGCGAATTTATTAGTAAAATATAAAGCCTAAATTGTGGGCTGCAGTGATAGTTCAGTGGGTAAGGTGTGCTTGCCTTATGCTCAGATGACCAGGTTCAATTCCAGCATCTCATATAGTTCCCTGAGCACCACCAGGAGTAATTCCTCAGCACAGTTTCAGGAATATTTCTTGGTGCAGCAATATCAAAGCAACAAATGACATAAATTAAAGTATTATTTCTGCCATAGATGGAGATGAACATAGCATAGCCATCAGAACTTCCGTTTCATGAGCTCCCACTTTTGATTTGGAAGAATCAGAATAAACTAATTTCAATACATCTCTGCTAGAGTCCACATGCAGGTTCAGAGTCAGGCTTCCTGGGTAGAGACTGGAGTACTAGGTATAGCTCAGACTGCGAAGTTCTTGGGAGGCCATTTCCTTCATCCTGCCTCCCTCCTTAAGCACCCAAAGGAAAGAAAACAAAAGCCAACCTTTCTGGACTATTTTGAATCACATTCTTATTATTTGAACTTTCCTTATGTCTAGTTTTTGCTTTTTTGGTCCTACTTAATGGTACTCAGGAGTTATTTCCAGTGAGATGGTCTTTGTCTCTCTCCTGGCACTGCACAAGTGCTAACTCCAGCTCAATGCCAAAAGCATCACTCCCAGAGATTCCAGGGGACTGTGGAGTACATGGGATCAAAATTGACCACCTGTGTGCAAAGCATGCTCTCTATGCCTGTTAGGTTGTCTCTTGGACAATAGTTTATTTTTCGGAATATCTAGAACTTCTAGCAGGAAGATCTGTATGCTGGTGTGAGAGGTTGCTCGCTGCACATTTTTGGTCTCTAATATGCTCGTTTTCTCTGCCATTTTCAGATAATCATGGCCTCAGAAGATCAAAACTTAGACAATCATTTTCGAAGAAAGCTTTTGAATATTGATTCTCAACTGGGGTCTGAGGATGTGGAGTGTATAAAGTTTCTAGTTACCCACCTAGAATTAGTGACTCAGAGAAATATGGAAGAATGCAAAAGTGCCTTGGAAATTTTTGATCTTTTCCGGCAATATGATCATTTGAGTAAGGACAACACCATTCTCCTAGGAGAAATCCTCTATGTGATCAAGAAGCCACTGTTAGAGCACTTGAAAGACTTCCAAAACCTATCTGAGGAGTATTTGTCTTCCAGAAAGAACATCTTGGTGTTCAGGTGAGGATAAATCTGTGATCAACATAGGATGGTCTAGACAATATAGACAAGGACCAGGAGGACCAGTTCATGGTAGGAAGCTTGTCACAAATAGTGGGGGACACTATTTACAATAACCAGAATCTGGAAACTATCCAGATGCCCAACAACAGATGAGTGGCTAAAGAAACTGGTACATGTATATAATGGAATACTATGCAGCATCAGAAAGAATGAAATCATGCATTTTTCTTAAACATGAATGGACATGGAAACTATAATGCTGAGTGAAATAAGTCAGAGGAAGATAGACATAGAATAGTCTCACTCATCTGTGGGATTTAAGAAAAATAAGACACTATTGTAATAATGCACAAAGACAATAGAGATGAGGGCTGGAAGGACAGGCTCACACTATGAAGCTTACTGCGAAGAGTGGTGAGTCCAATTAGAGAAATCTACACTGACAACTACCATGACAATGGTAGTGAGTGAGAGAAATAGAATGCCTGTCTTAAATACAGGTAAGGAGTGGGGGTGGAGGGAGTTAAAGGGTGTGTGTGTGTGTGTGTTCTTTTTTTTTTATAACTAAAACCCATCTACAAACATGTTTGTAATCATTGTGCTTTAATAAAGCTATTTAAAAGATAGTTAAGGAGTTCAGCTGGGGCAGAGAATGGACAGTAATGACGATTAAAATGGGAAATATTCCCTTGAGACAAGAACTGTGTGCTGAAAAGAGATAAGGTGATAGGCATGATACCCTTTCCATAAAATAGTACAAAATAAAGTGTCTAAAATTAAAAAAGGAAGAGGGAGAGAAGGAGAGAGAGAGAGAAAGAGAAAGAGAAAGGTCTACCACAGAGGCAAGCAAGGAAGGAGGGCTGGAAGGAAACTGGGGACATTGGTGGCAGGAAATGTGCAATAGTTATGGGTGTTGGAAATTATAAGACTGAAACTCAATCATAAACAACTTTGTAACTGTGAAAAAAAAACTAAGCCAAACTGTATTATGAACAACCTTATAATCATAGGGTGGTCCAGCAATTCTAACCAAGAGATGGTAAGCTTCAGGAAATCAGGAAATGAGAGATAGGGAGGTGAGCAAAGCTGCAAAATCTCACTCCGGGTCTGCAACAGCTACTTGTCTTTGGTTTTGGTTTTGGTTTCTGGGAGGGCACACCTAAGGCTGCCTAAGGGCTACTCTGGGCTAGGCCCTCAGGGGTCACTCCTGCTCATGCCCAGGAGACCCTGTGATGCTGGAGGTCCAACTGGCCTCTTCATGGAGATCATGTGCTCAGTTGAGCTGAGTGAACGCTCAGACCCAAGAGTTATTTCCCTGCAATTCAGTGACTGAGAAGGCCGGATCCAGAGGCTGTGTGGGAGTCAGTGCACTTCCACTACTTGCTACTTGCACTCCTTGCTAACGTGCTGCTCTTCCTTTGCACTTCTCAGAGAGAAATACAACTTCCTAAAAACCCTTGTGAATATTGATTCCCAACTGGACGATGACAATGTGGCAGCTCTGAAATTTCTCTGTCGAGATTTGGTGAGTCAAGGAAAGCTGAAGAGATGCACAAGAGCCTTGGATGTTTTCCATCTGCTGCTGACAGAGAAGGAAATGACTGAGAAAGACTATATTGTACTGGTAGAACTTCTCACCATGGTCAAGAAGTCACTCCTGCAGACACTCAGCTACAAGATAGAAGATGTGGAGAGACAAGGGAAGATCTCATTGTTCAGGTGAAGAGGTCTTTTATTGAGACAGGATGGCAGTTGATCTTATCTTTGAGATGATGAGCTTCTAAGACTATACTTTCAGGGATCATTTCTATAGTATGAGATGATGAGCTTCAAGAGCTAAGGACATAAGAAGTAGAATGACAAATGTGGTGGTGAAAGCTTAGCGTTGACCTGGCAGTGTAGAAAGTTGCAGGCAGGGCATAATGGGGTGTCCCCCCATCTTACTAAGGAGCCTGACTCCCAGAGGCCAGCCTGTGCTCCAGGCCTTGGACTGAGCTCACCTACCCTCTTGACTCGGGAATGAGTAGCTGGTGTGTTCATTCTTTTGCAGGATTTGAAAAGAGAAAAAAATGAGCATTCATAGGACAAATAGGATAAGAAAGATGTGACCTGCAATAGGGGCATGTAATTTATGCCACATTCAGTTGTGGGATCGAATACATACAGAGGTGAAATAGAGAAGGAAATACATAGATAATGGACTTACCATTGTTCAAGATCAAGACAGTTCAGCTTCTGAAATTTCACTGGTAAATCACTAACCTCAATCAACTACACAAGAAACAGTGTTTGAGACATTATTTTATTTGGTAGTGGAGAGGCACATCTGACTGTTTTTTATGGATTACTCCTATTTCTACATTCAACAGCCTCTCCTGGTGGTGCTTAGGGGACCATAAGGGTACCAAAGATCAAATCTGGTTTGGCCATGCGCAAAACATTCTATCTATTTTACTATGTCTTTAGCTCCCAGAGAGATGTTATTTTATAGCCTATCAGTGACTTGGAAGGAAACACAAAGATCTGGGGTGAATCAGGATCTTGGGGGCTTGCCAAAACAGCATCCTGTCTTTTAGTTGTGAGCAAGAACACTGGATCAGAAGACCCACTCACATGGTTTACTAGATATCATGATGGACTAGGTCTCTTTGAAGCTCAGAAATTTAGTTTTTAAATTTGCGTGTCATCGTTGCACAGGGACCATGCTAATCTTCTCTGTACCATTCCAATTTTAGTATATGTGCTGCCGAAGCAAGGACTAGAAATTTTGTTTTTGAATTTATAAAGTGGAAATAAAAGTTGTCTCCTGAGTCTTAAGCATAGTGGGCAGAACATTGGCCTTGCACATGACCTAAATGGTTTGATCCATAGCATCCTGAATCTGCCAGAAATAATTTCTGCAGGCAGAGCCAGAAGTAACCCCTGACACTGTCGAGTGTGGACTAAAAATCAAAAAAATTATTGTCTTCTGATTCAGAGTTTCAGGGAGACAGTGCATGGTATCAGCTCATAACACTCAGGCAAATTCAATATCAGGAATTACACGGCCCCTAGCACCACTAGGTAGGACCTTTGAGACATCCAAGCATAGCTATGTGGTCTGGTATTACCCAGAAATGCATCCTTGGCTCTTGCATGGAATCACAGACCCAGTTTACTGAGTATTGCTGGGAGAGTCCCTTGGCTTCCTGAGTACTGCTTGAGAAGCTTGAGAGACTCTGTCCCCAATATATTCTCTCTCTCTCTCTCTCTCTCTCTCTCTCTCTCTCTCTCTCACTCTCTCTCTCTCTCTCACTCTCTCACACACACACACACACACACACACACACACACACACACACACACACACCCCTCATTGCTTAGAGCCAGGAAATAGCATAAGTATTAGGGGCACAAGCAAAGACCCTGGTACCACATGCCACTCCCCAAAATCACGAAACTTGGGGCCTCTACACTGTCTACACTGTCTGATTTGGCTATGGCAGTTACTAAACACCATCAGGATCACCCTAGTGGCCCCCAACACTGCACAATTTCAGGGATCAAATTGAACTTTTGAACACAAGGAGGAGATCCCAGGACCCACCTAGCACACATAAAAAGTTTAAGGCTCACTCCCCAAACCTCACCCTCATAATAGGCAAAAAAAAAAAAAAAAAAAAAAGGAATTGTGATTATTTATCATTATCTTTCAATGGAGGTAATGTTTGTAGAACCACTTGATTTATTCTGATGTTTTTTTTTTTTTTGTTTTTGTTTTTTGTTTTTCGGGCCAAACCCGTTTGATGCTCAGGGGGTACTCCTGGCTAAGCACTCAGAAATTGCCCCTGGCTTGGGGGGACCACATGGGACACTGGAGGATTGAACTGCTGTCCTTCCTTGGCTAGTGCTTGCAAGGCAGACACCTTACCTCTAGCGCCACCTCGCCGGCCCCTATTCTGATGTTTTGCATACACTGCGATTGTAATTTTTGTTCTGTTTTAGACAATTGCTCTACAAACTGTCAACAAATATTACCCAAGACGACTTAAAAGAGATGGGCTTCCTTGTGGAAAATGACATCTCTGGAACATGGGAGGTAAGTGGGTGACAGAGAAAAGATGGTTGACTTTATTGGTGCTTAGGAAGATGTTAAAAAGGATTTTTCAAGATAACTTATATTTTTGCAGGAGAAAATATCTTTTATTTGGGGGGGGCATACCCGGTTGTAATCTGGGGTTACGTCCTGCTCTGTGCTCAGGTATCAGTCTTGACAGGCTTGGGGACCATATGGGATGCCAGGTATAGTACCCTGGTAAGCTGTGTGCATGGCAAATGCCCTCCCTGCTATGCTATCACTCTAGCACCCAAAAAAGAATATCTGACCTTGATTAGAAACAGGGACCTTGGCCCAAAGAGATAACATGGAGGTAGGGCGTTTGCCTTCCATGTGGAAGGATGGTGGTTTGAATCCCAACATCCCATATGGTCCCCTGAGCCTGACAGAAAGATTTCTGAGTTTATAGCCAGAAGTAACCCCTGAACGCTGCCGGGTGTGACCCAAAACCAAACAAACAAAAACCAACCAAACAAAAAAAGGAAACATGGACCTTGGTGGCTGACGAATTTGGATGCTCATCTTGATTCTGTCACTAAATCCTAGAGTAGAGCAAATGGTGAAAACTTTCTGAGTCTTCCTGTTCTCATTTGTGCTATTTTCTGGGTACCATTATACCACTTCCATCCAGAACTGTTGCGTGCACTGGGGGAAATCATGTACGAATGTATTCACCAACGTGGGTCTACGTTTGGAGCCTGGAAACGAGGCAGGACTGACTAACTGCTGAGGTCCCCTAGTGCTTTAGTATATAGATGTGTGTGGGATGTAGCCAGGGAAGGAACGAGGTAGCTACTGAAAACCAGTCCTTCAGTGCCAACACACAATAGGGTTTCTGAGGCAGCTGTGTGCCCCTTTCAGTCAATGATGCAGTATCTTCCAGGTAGGATTTCTGAGAATATCAAATGTGATAAATGTTAAAGTTGTGCTCTGGAAAGGGAGTGTCAGTTGAGTATCCTTATGGTCAGCTAATATAGTCACTATGTTGGTCTTAGTATGGCAAGAGGGTGCTAAAGAGCATTTCCCCTTTCAGATATGAAAGGCTGTGCTCAGAGTTACTCCTGGCTCTATACTCAGAAATTACTCCTGGCAGGCTCTGAGGATCCTTTTGGATGCTGGGGATTGAACCCAGTTAGCCACAAGTAAGGCAAACACCCTTCCACTGTGTTATCGCTCCAGCCCACCAGTGATTATCTTATACCACTATTCTTGTTTCATTCCTCTGAGGGTTTCAGATACATAGAAAAAAAAAACTCACATGGATGGAAGTGAGTGAGAGAGAGGTAGTAAAGTGAACAGGGCCCTTGCCTTGTATGGGCCAACCTGAGTTCAACACCAGTAGCCTGCACAGTCCTGAGAGCACCACCATAATAATCCCTGGGTGCAGAGTTAGGAATAAACCCTCAGCATTGCTAAAAACAAAAACAAAAACAAAAATTATATGGAAATGATGAATTGTAGAACTGAACAAACAGCTCATTTCCTCAATACATTCAAGCCTGTAGTACAGCTTTCCATGCTGTACTTTCTTGAGATCAACTGAATTGATTGACTGTACTATCTCTCCAGCCCACAGCTCATAATTAAAATATATATATATCTAGATATAAATATATATAATAAAATTAAGAATATATAAATAACTTCTCTGGTATATTGGGAGCTAATCTTTGCTAAATATTTTTGATAATATATAATATTTGATAAATATAAAATTATATGAGTATTATATATAATTATATATAAATATAACCTTTGATAATATATATTTATATATAAATATATATGTTTAAGGCACTCTGTTTACTGTTACTGATGAGGGTTTCATGCATAACATATTCCCACACCAAACCCTTCAGGAAAGTGTTCATGTCCCTCTATCAATGTCCCCTTCCCCTATTTCCCTTCTCTTCCCTTCCCTATGGTTAGTTTTATAGTAAAGACCATTTTTCAGTTCTGTTGTTATGGATATTTGCTATTTCCTACAGTTTCTTTATTATCCCACTTTTGAGAGAGGTCATTTGTGTCTGTCCCTCTCCTTCTGATGAATGTCACTCTACATACATTTTAAATCCACTCATGAAAAAGAAAATTGCATTATTTTATTTTTTCTTAAAATATCATAGTATTCCATGGTATATATGTACCAGAGTTTCTCTATGAAGCCATATGTTTTTGGGAAAATTTTGTCTACCATGTATAGATTTTGTCTACCTTGTATAGAGCTGCAATGAATATAAGAGTGTAACTGTCTTTTTTTGAATAGAGTTTATGAGAACTTTGGGAGTAGATAACAAGAAATGGATTTGCTAGGTCATGTTTAGGCTTGATTCTAAGTTTTTTGACAAGTGTCCATACTATTTTCAAAAGAACTGGGCCAGTCAGCTTTCCCACTAGCAATAAATGAGGGTCCCATTGTGTTCACATCCATGTCAGCACTGATTATTTTAGTTTTATCTGATCTGTGCTAGTTTCACTGGGTATTCTTTTGATTTGCATTTCCCTGGTCATAAAGTGTGTAGCACATTTTCACTACCTTTTAGATATTTGTATGTGATCTTTGAGGATGTTTCTATTCATCTTTCTACCCCATTTGGGGGGGGGGATGGGATTGGATTCTTTCACCTTGTAAAGTTCTAGTAGCGCTTTCTATATCTCTGATATGAATTCATTATCAGATGAGTGGTGGGAAAATATATTCTCCTAGACTCTAGAATTTTTTTTATTTTTTGAAGTGAAGAAACTTTATATTTTGTGTGATTCCATTTGTTGATTTATAATTTGGTATAATCCATTTAAACAAAGTGTTGCTTCTGTTTGCTTTGCTAATGATGTTGAATACTTGAAGAAACTCCAGCTTCAATGTTATGAATTGTTCTGACTATGTTTTCCTCAATATAACTCCTGACTTCAAACCTTTTATCCATTTTGATTTGATTTTTGTAGTGTTGGGGGCGGGCAGAGATAATGCATCAGAGAAATGCTGCCTATTTTATATATTTTTTCTTTGTAGCAGGGCCTTCCCTGGCCATCTCTGCTGGTGAATTTTCATCAAAGTGTACTTGGTTTCAATTTCTCTCTTTTCTCTCTCAGTACTGAGCAGGAAGTCACTACATTTTGGCATGCTTGAGTGGGCTCTTGACCTCAACCAGCAGCTGGGCTCCACAGGCCCCTGCAAGCCTTGCAACATTGGGTGCTGGCAGCCTTGGGCCTCTGCAGCCTGAAGTCCTGCAGCTCTGCAGCCTTGGGCCTTTGCACATACGCATTGATGATTAAAAATAACCATTTCCATGAATAAACTCTTCCCCAAAGAAAACGTATGGATAGCCAAAGGGCATATGAAAAGGTGCTCATCAGCATTTCATGATCAGGAAATGCAAATAAAAGCAACAAGGAACATGCCAATGAGCATGGCACATTACCAAAAGTCTGGAAACAGTTAGTGTTAGTAGTGTTGTGGTAAGAAAGGGACTCCCTCCTGCCGAGCCTACCAGGCATCCTAGAAAGTTTTTAAAAAATTAAAGAAAAAGAAAAAGGAACTCCCATTCATTGTTGGTAGGAATATTCTCTGGTCTAACCTTTATGAAAAGCCATATAGTGATCCATCAAAAAAAAAAATGGGAATGGAAGAACAATATAATCTAGTGATACCATTTATAGCGCCTATCTCCAAAGTATAAAAATATCAATTTGGGCCGGATTGGTAGCGCAGCTGTCGTGTGTTTGCCTTGCATGGCTGACCTAGGATGGACCTCGGTTTGATCCCTGGTTCCCATATGGTCCCTCAAAGCCAGGGGCAATTTTGGAGCGCATAGCCAGGAGTAACCCCTGAGCATCACCGGGTGTGGCCCCCAAATCAAATAAAAACAGAACATCAATTCAAAAGGTGCTATGTACACATATATTCATCCTCACACTTAATACATTAGCCAAGAAAAGCAAATAACACAAACACCTAAACACAAATAGAAACTGAAGTTGTGGAACATATACACAATAGAATACTTTGCATCTCTAAGAAAGAACATCATGCAGTTTGCAGCAACATGGATGGAACTAGAGGGTTTTATGCAGAGCCAAGTCTGTCAGAGGGAAGGGACAGATACAGAATAATCTCTCATATGTAGAATTGAAAAATATACAACTAGGCAGCAACAAATCCACACAATTGAGTTGGGGAGTCTTGGGGGGAGAGGTCTTGGGGTCCTGAAAAGACAGAGGAAATATATTGTTGATAGGTGTGTGTTAGAATTATGTGCATCAGAATCATTCTTTTTTTTTTTTGCCACACCCGTTTGATGCTCAGGGGTTACTCCTGGCTAAGAGCTTACTCCTGTTTTTGTGATCAGGGGTTACTTTTTGTAGGGCTTGTGAGACTTATGTGAGGATAATCTGGGGGTTGAACTGAGGATGACCTCCTGGTAACCACACTTCTTCTGTCAAATTCTAAGATGGTTTTTTTGTTTTGTTAACCTGTTTCTTTGCTTTATTATTTTCTATCCCCCATCTGACTTTAAATTGTCTTTTCCTTCCAACCTATTTTTCATTGAGAATGAGTCCCCTTCCCTTTTTATATATATTGTCATAAATGGCAAGATTTAGCAACCTCCTCCTTCTCCTCCTCCTTTTCATTATCATCATCATTAATAGATGAGAGTTAGCAAGATAGTAAGCAAGTAAGGAGCTCACCTTGCACAGGGCTGGTCAGGGGCTCAATCCCTAGCATCCTATGTGGTCACCTGAGTACAGAGCCAGGAGTAAGCCCTGAGCACAACCAAGTGTGACCAATCACCTACAAAAAAAATATATATCTTAGAGGTAATTCATTGTGCACATACATATATCATATTCTTTATTTTTGTTTAAATTTTGGAAACTAAAAATTTAGTAGTTTTGAGGATTTACTCCTGGCTCTGTGTTCAGATCTCAATATGCCTTGGGGATCAAACTAGGTTAGGCTAGTGCAAAGTAAATCCCTTCCCTGCTGTACTATTTCCTTGGCCCACACTGTATCTTTATTTATCCTGATCATTTATCTCTTTAGTTCTCTTTCTCTTAAAGGTTGGATGCATGTTCTTTGGGGGTGGAATTTGGGGGGGGGTTTGAGTAACATCCCATGGTGTTTAGGGATCACTTCTGGCTCTTCACTCAGGAATCACTCCTTGCAGGCTCAGGGGATCATATGGAATGTCATGGATCAAACTGTGGTTGGCCATGTGCACTACTGTGCTATTGCTCTGGCTCCTGGAATTCAGTATTACACATCATTATAGCCTTTTGAATCTTGCTGAATCTTTTACAAGAACGTGCTTCAAAGGAAAGTGTACATTGAATGACATAATCTCCTTTTTTCTTACGTAAAAATGCTCTAATCCCTCCCCAAATATACAGTTTAACAGTGGGGGTTGAACAGGAAGAACTAATTCATGAAGATGTTAATATGTAAAGAAATATAACATTTTTTGCTTTTTTAAAATTGTTTTTGATAACACACCCAGCAGTGCTCTATTGTCAGGGATTAGGGATGATGTGATCTTTTTCTTTTGCTACTTTATGCTGATGGCATTGTAATGTCAGTTTTTCTACTTTATCACTAAATAATATAAATAACATATAGCTGGGATTTTATTTGTTCAAGAAAGTAAATAAAATAAAACAACTGATTATTTAAATTCCTAAATAAATTTCAATGAATGTGTAAATGCAGCTAAACCGCTTGGAAAAAAGATAGTTTTTTTCATAGTCTTTTAAAATGATGAAAATCCAAAAGTCTTCCTGGGATTTAAAGTTAACAAGGTTGTATAAGGCTGCAGTGAAATCCATAGTTTCTTCTTGGGAGCATTCTCCGTATGTATATCCTCTTTCTCTGCTGATCAGATATCGCGTGCAACTCACTCTTTGTCAGTTTCACCCAAATAGGTGAGTTTATTGTTCTTTGGGTTCTTCGATCATCTTGAAATGTTTTTTAGTAGCTATGTATGGTTCTCCTTGTGGTAGACTTAGAAATTTTAGAGAAAATAATGATATTGATAGAAAGTCAATTGGAGACATTCCATTTTTTAATTTTTCATTAGTTGTGTTTTAAATGTCCTTAAAGTGTCCTCTTTCAACTATATACTGTCCTTTCAGATTGTTTGCTATTCCCGTTAGGTACTTTGTCTGCCATTTGTTCAAAGGCTTGAAAAGTTTATGTATGCTGTTTCATTATCTGTCTTGATTGAGTTAGGAATTCCCATAACTTAAATGCATTATAATAAAAAGGAGCAGACTGCTTTACCTCTCTCTGATGATGTAGAGACTGCCCTTATGAAGTGAGAATAAGTGTCAATAACCACATGTAAATGTGGGTTTATTTGGGAAGAAATGAACATGGATCACATCCATTTGCCATAGTTCATTTGTCATCAGACCAGGAAGGTTCGCTCCTGCCACATGACTTTTGCAGTGCAGGGGAGCACAAAATGAGAAACTTCAAAGAATATGTCTGGCTTATCTTAGCAGAATGCAGTATTGTACGTGAAGGCAATTGGCATTTGTGTCTAGAGCATTATGTTCATCCACTGGTGATGTAAATATTGGCATTGCCAAATGATCAGCTAATTCATTTTCTAGAGTCATTGAACCAGGGAGACCAGAATGAGATCTTATGTGCATGATTTAAATAGGTTCTGAGTGCTTTTGTAACATGGCTTGCAGTTGTTGAAGTAGATGTTATACCACAAGGTTGTGAACATTTATGAATGCAGTAACAATTCCTGGAAAGAGGCTAACTACTCATGCTGAATGACTTACTATATTACAAGGACTTGACACATGTGATAGCAGGTAAATTAAGGTGGCAAATTCTACTTGTTGTGCAGAGTTGTAATTGGTGCACACTGTTGTGGTCAGGGATGGGCCAATAATCCCATCTTTCCCTGAAGACGAGTCATCAATATAAAACACAGGAACATCTTGAATAGAAGAGGTGTGAATAATAGAAGACATTACAAAAGGTGATCTTCTAAAAATGTTCCAATTTATTCCTGCTGAATAGCGTGAGGAAAGTTCTCCAGAGAAGTCAGCCAATGCTCTTGAAGAACCTCACTGAGTGGTAGTATTGATTCAATTTCTCCATCTTGTATTAAGGCCCTGATTCCACAGTGGATTAAATATTTATTGATGTTTTGGTTCCTGATAATATAGATATAAAGGCTATGATAACCTACTTAATTATTATAATATTAATAAGCTGTAATATACATCTTTGGTGTTTTTTAGATCATGATTAGGGTTTATTTTATTTTTTTCTTTTTGGTTATTTCTGAAAGTGACTGGCTATAAAAAAAAAGATTCATATATTTTAAAGACTTAGATCTTGGGCCAGAGCAGTGGTGCGAGCTGTAGGATATTTGCCTTGCTACATGCTGACCTAGGACGGTTCAATCCTCCAGTGTTACATATGGTTCCCCAAGCCAGGAGCGATTTCTGAGTGCACATCCAGGAGTAATTCCTGAGCGTCACCAGGTGTGGCTCAAAACAAACAAACAAACAAACAAACAGACTTAGATCTAAGTCTATTTGGTGGCCTTTTTAGTCCATTGAATTATTGGCCATACAAGTTTAAATTATGCCATTTCTGCTTCTTCAGACTCTAGAACATCCAAGTTCCTTTTAATAAACTTCTCTAAACAAAATCATAAAAATTCTGCATATATATATAGTTTAAAAATAAGTTTGATAAAACATTTTTACAATGAGCACTATAATAAAAGTCTATACTCTATAGTATCCAAGTTTATTTTCCATCAACTTCTCTGGACAAAGACATTAGAACATTTTTGCAGACATAATTTGAAAATAAAATGCATCCCATGTGGTCCCCCGAGCCTGCCAGTATTCAAACCACCGACCTTCTGCATGAAAGGCAAACACCTTACCTCCGTGCTATCTCTCTGGCCCCTATCAATAATCTCTTATGCTCTTAAACATTATGCATTTCCCCAGAACTATGGAAACTAATATTAAACCACTAGAGTTAGACAAAATTTCTGTTTGCAGTGGGGCATAGAACAAGAGTAGCTATTAATATCTATACAGGTAGGCACACAGTTTAACTAGCAATGTAGTGACCGATACAAATAGGATGGAGAGATCAACCTAGAAAAAAAGATGCAGAAAGTTTTGAAAGTTGCTTCTCCTCAGTTGGGCTTTGGCTGGGTTTAGATTCTACTCTTCTCCATCTCCACCTTCTGTGGTAGGCTATTGAGCTTTCCTAGGATGGGAATTCTTTTAGTACTTGGGCCAGAATCTGGATGGGCAGACTCTCATATCTCCCTGCTCTTTGTCCCCCTCCAATGGGGTTTTTCTTTGGCATCTACCACATCAGTGACCTCAATAAGCTGTTGCAGGTTTGGGGTACAAGGTTCATGCACAAAAAACCTTTGGTAAAAGAAAGGCAGTGGTCATCAGCCTCTGGAACACTGTTCAGAGGCTTCAACTCTTTGCCTTCACTACCTATTTTTATCTTGACTTAGGGGTCCTCTGCCATGTTCAGAACAGGGGCCATATGCATCAATGTTTCACTGAAGGGGACTGCATACTCAGTCCAATTCAAAGAGGTCATCATGGTCACGATTTGGGCACCAGTTGTAGGAGTTCAGGTGTCAGTTGTGAGTCATCTCAACATGCAGATGAGTCTGAAGAAGGGTAGCCATGAAGAATTAATAGACCAAGCCAGTTAGGAGAGAGCCATCAAATCGGTGTCTTCTTGCTTCATGATCTCTCTGCATGTTAAGCCAGATTGTCTTTTCCTTATTTTCCAAGTATAAATTCAACCAGGTGGCTGAGGGTAGAGTGAGATACAGGTGAACTTTTACATATCAAAAGGCTAGGTGAAAAGGAATGAGGAATTTGGGGAAACACCTTTGTCTTGGGTAGTAGCTGGATGTCAACTAACATCCAGGACTGTAGAGAGTCCCTGAAGAGCTATCAGGAGTGACTGAGCACTACTGGGGATAGCCCTAACAACTAAAAATAGAGTAAGATAAAATAACTTTTTTGGAAGGGGCCAAACCAAGTGGTGTTCAGGAGTTACTACTGGAACTCCACTCAAGAATCAATACTGTTGGGCCTGGGGAACCATATGGGATGCCAGGGATCAAACCTATGTTGGTTGTGTGCAAGGCAAGCACCCTATCTGCTGTATTTTGGCTCTTGCCCCTTCTTTCAAAAACACTTATCCATCATTTCTTTAGTATCTTGCTTTGTTTCTGCTCATATTCACTTACAGCTCTATGTTAAAATCATTACCATCCAATGGTTAATAAAGACAGTCTGAGTTCAAATAACATTATATTCTAGTTTTGATAAGTTATAGATCCTCTCTGTGCCTCAGTTATTTTGTCTTTTAAATGGGGAATTATAAAAGTATCTATCTAATGTATTGTTTTAGAAATTGCATATAGCAGAAACTGCCTATAATAGAGATAATTGTATATATATATTTGTGATATAATATGAGAATAAATTAAATAGAGATTAACTTCTACAGCCTTCATTCCCATATTCACTTCTTATGTGTAAGAGTTATACTGTAGCCCTCACTGCAAGCTCTCATACAGTGGTCATGTAAGTAATATGTAATGAATGAATGAATCACCAGTACTCAGGTCAATGTAACCTCACTGAGTCTCTTACAGAGCCCTTTGGATTGGCTGACACGTCTGGAGAAAGAAGATAAAATAAGTGAAACAAGCCTGGAATACCTGGAGGAAATCTTTGAACTAACCAAACGGAGCCTTTTGGCACATATTAATGCTTACAAAAACAAGAGAAGTAAATCCTTCATTCTTTCTTATATCAGAACATGAACGTTTAGACCACTTGATAATCTATAAAATTTATTCTTGGGGCCGGGAAGGTGGCGCTGGAGATAAGGTGTCTGCCTTGTAAGCGCTACCAAGGAACGGACCGCGGTTCGATCCCCCGGCGTCCCATATGGTCCCCCCAAGCCAGGGGCGATTTCTGAGCACATAGCCAGGAGTAACCCCTGAGCGTCAAACGGGTGTGGCCCAAAAACCAAAAAAAAAAAAAAAAAAAAAAAAATTTATTCTTTGCTTTGCCTCCCAGACTTATTATTTCTTTCTTGGTATTGAATGTACTTTTTGAGGCAGATGCCAGACTTCACTCGTATTGGGGAAACTACAACTCTCACACATGTCTTCTGGTTCTGAGCTGGGGTGGAGAATACAGGAAATGAGCTTGAATAGAATAACGTTGAGAAGGAGTTAGGTTGGTTCCTGACATTGGGCAGTGTTAGATGGCCCAGGCTGTCAGGACTCCATGCTATATCTCCATGATATATATATATATATATATATAGATATAGATATAGATATAGATATAGATATAGATATATAGATATATATAGATATAGATATAGATATATTGCTATATCTCTTATCTGAGGGTAATAATCATACTTCGAGTATTTTGTTTGTTTTTAGGATTAAATGAGGAAACCCTTATAAAATGCATGCTTGAAACTGAATAAAAACATGAATGTCAGAGGGAGGCAGTTCATGAAAATTTTTACCATCTTAAAAATTACCATCAAAAAGATCGAAATATTTTTATTTATTTTATTTTTGAATTTGAGCTATTCTTGGTGGCCTCAGTAGTTACTTTTGGCTCTGTGCTCAGGGGTCATTCCTGGAGGGAATGACCATATGAAGGGGACCATATGAGGTGCTGGGATATAACCTGGGTCAGCCACATGCTAGGCAAATGCCCTACCCACTGTTCAATTTCTCCATCCCTAGATTTTTTCCTAACAATATCTTTATTTAAGCACCATGATACAAACATGTTTGTAGTTGGGTTCTAGTTATAAAATATACACCCCCCTTTACCAGTACAATCTTTCTGCCATCAAAGCCCCCTCCCCCATATTCTTCCTCCCCAATCCCGTGCCTGTCTTATAGACAGGTATTCTATTTCTCACACTCACTGCCATTGTCATGATAGTTGTTAATGTAGTTATTTCTCTAACTGTGCTCACTACTCTTTGTGGTAAGCTTCATGTCTTAGGCCTGTCCTTCTGGTCCTCATCTCTATTGTCTGGATATTCTTCTTCTTATTATTCTGTTTTCTTTCTTTCTTTCTTTCTTTCTTTCTTTCTTTCTTTCTTTCTTTCTTTCTTTCTTTCTTTCCTTCTTTCTCTTCTTTCTTCTTTCTTTCTCTCTCTCTTTCTTCCTTCCTTCCTTCTTTCTTTCTTTCTCTCTTTTTTCTTTCTTTTTCTTCTTTCTTTTTCTTCTTTCTTTCTTTTCTTTCTTTCTTTCTTTCTTTCTTTCTTTCTTTTCTTTCTTTCTTTCTTTCTTTCTTTCTTTTCTTTCTTTCTTTTTCTTTCTTTCTTTCTTTCTTTCTTTCTTTCTTTCTTTCTTTCTTTCTTTCTTTCTTTCTTTCTTTCTTTCTTTTCTTTCTTCTTTCTTTCTTTCTTCTTTCTTTCTTCTTCTTCTTCTTCTCTTCTTTCTTTCTTTCTTCTTTCTTTCTTTTTTTTCTTTTTCTTTCTTTCTCTCTCTTTCTTTCTTTCTTCCTTCCTTTTCTTTCTTTTTTCTTTCTTTCTTCCTTCCTTCCTTCCTTCCTTTTCTTCCTTCCTCCTTCCTTCCTTCCTCCTTCCCGCTCTTCCTTCCTCCTTCTCCTTCCTTCCTTCCTTCCTTCCTTCCTTCCTTCCTTCCTTCCTTCCTTCCTTCCTTCCTTCCTTCCTTCCTTCCTTCCTTCCTTCCTTCCTTCCTTCCTTCCTTCCTTCCTTCTTTTTTTTTTGGTTTTTGGGTCACACCTGGCAGTGCTCAGGGGTCAGTTTTGGCTCTAGGCTCAGAAATTTGCCTCTGGCAGGCACAGGGGACCATATGAGATGCCAGGATTTGAATCACTGTCCTTCTGCATAAAGGGCAAACGCCTTACCTCCATGCTATCTCTCCAGTTCCTATTTTTCTTAAATCCTACAGATGAGTGAGACTATTCTGTGTCTATCTCTATTCCGCTGACTTATTTTACTCAGCATAATAAATTCCATGTACATTCATGTATAGGAAAATTTTATAACTTCATCTCTCCTGATGACTACATAATATTCTATTTTGTACATTTATCACAGTTTCTTTAGTGACTCATCTGTTGTCAGGCATCTGGGTTGTTTCCAGATTCTGGTTATTGTAAATAGTGCTGCAATGAACATAGGTATGCAGACGGCATTTCTGTATTGTGTTTTTGTATTACTACGGTATATCCCTAGGAATGATATTGATGGATCATATAGGGAGCTCAATTTCCATATTTTTTTTGTTTTTTGGGCCACACCCATTTGACGCTCAGGGGTTACTCCTGGCTAAGCGCTCAGAAATTGTTTGGGGGGACCATATGGGACCCCGGGGGGATCGAACCGCGGTCCTTCCTTGGCTAGTGCTTGCAAGGCAGACACCTTATCTCTAGCGCCACCGGCCCCCAATTTCCATATTTTTGAGGTTAATCCTTATTGTTTTCCAGAAAGGCTAGATTAGACAGCATTTCCACCAGCAGTGAATAAGAGTTCTTTATTACCAACATTCGTGCCAGCACTGATTGTTCTCGTTCTTTGTGATGTGTGCCAGTCTCTGTGGAGTAAGATGGTACCTAATTGTTATTTTGAGCTGCATCTCCCTGATGATTAGTGATGTGGGGCATTTTTTCATGTGCCTTTTGGCCATTTGTATTTCTTCTTTGAGGAAGTGTCTGTTCATTTCTTCTCCCCATTTTTTGATGATGTTAGATTTTTTTCTTTCTTTCTTTTTTTTTTTTTTGTAAGAAATTGGAGTTTATTTGTACGTGAAATATCAGGGCTTAGAAAATTTAAAATCCAGGTTTGAGTGAGGGTCGAGCTCAGGACTGTGCGGCCATCATAGGTGGGAGCTGGCAAGGACGGCTCCGTAGCCTGGGCCACTTTTCCTTCTGTATTGGGCTTCAGGTCTCTGCCACTTGTCATCCTGGGCCCAGGTACACAGTAACAGCAGGCACAGGACGACCCCTAGGATGCTCCCAGTAACCAAGGTGATGCCTGCCGAGATAGCCCTGACATCACCTGGAAGGTGCAGCAGGATGATGCAGACACCGAGGGTCACACACAGGGCCCCGAACAGGAAGGTGACGGCCATGCTAGTCCACAGCTTGCACGGCTCGCTTTGCTGCAGGTTGCTGCTTTGCTGCAGGTTGCTCCGGGGCCTGGATTTCTGGGACAACACCCGCTTCCGCAGCTGCATCTTGGATTTCGGCTGGGGTAATAGGCAGGCAGCGATTTGAATAAGACAAGAAAGCAACCGGGATCTATTCAGGGAGAAATCTCTTTAGATTTTTTTTTCTTTTTAAGTTCTGTAGGACTTTGTATATCTTAAATATTAGCCTCTTATCTGATGAGTATTATTGGGTGAGTAGTTTTTTCCATTCTGTGGGTGACCTTTATGTCCTTTCTTGTCACTGTTTCCTTTGAGGTACAGAAGCTTCTCAGTTTATTGTAGTCCCATGTATTTATCTCTGCTTCCACTTGTTTGGACAGTTGTGTTTCCTTCTTGTAGATGTCCTTTGTGTCAATGTCATGGAGTGTTTTACCTACGTTTTCTTCTATATACCTTATGGTTTTGGGTTTGATATTAAGGTATGTAATCTATTTTGATTTTACCTTTGTGCATGGTGTTAGATGGAGGTCCAAGTTCCCCTTTTTGCATGTGGCTGACCAGTTTTCCAATACCACTTGTAGATTTTTGAGTTTTAAAAGAAACATTATTAAAATGTTTAAAATAAACAGGGCCAGAGTAGTGGCACTAGCGGTAGGGCATCTGCCTTGCAAGTGCTAACCTAGGAGAGACTGCAGTTTGATCCCCCGGCATCCCATAGGGTCCCCCAAGCCAGGAGCGATTTCTGAGTGCATTGCCAGGAGTAACCCTGAGCATCACCAGGCATGACCCCCCCAAAAAAAACCCGCCAAAAATGTTTAAAAAGCATTTCTAGAGCTGAGATATAGTACAGGAGTTAAGGAACTTGTCTTGTATGAGGCTGATCCCATTAGGAGCTTGCGTTGCATGCAACTGATAGCAGCAACATATATAGAATGCCCTGAGCACAGAGCCAGGATTAAACCCAAAAGACCTCTGGGTGTGCACTCACAAAAATATTGGTTTTAAAGAAAACAGCTTTTACTTTTCTTCTGTCTTTCACAGGTAGTATTTTTGTGGTATTGTATAGAGCTAGCAGGATGGGGCAGGAATAAAAACTGTGGCTTCACTATGTGCCAAATGTCCAATATTTGTGTTGATTTGGTGGGAGGGACGCAACCTCCATCAGTGTGCAGGACACTCACACTCCTACTGGTGATCCTTAGTTACTCTGTCAAGGGGTTCAGTGTGAGACATGGGACTTATGCTGCCATTTCCTTCTATGTATGAATAAATTTGGGAGGCTTACCACGTGCCTGTTTTATTTCTCATGATTATTTTTGGTGGTGCCAGGAGTTAACCCAGGCAAGACAAGTGCTCTACCATTAAATTATAGTCCTAATCATATGGGGTTTTATTTCTGGGGGTGGGTAGTAGTGTCAGTTATTTGATCCAAATACCTGTTTTAATTTAGTAAGTCAATCTCAAATGCAAATTTCTTGTAAGTACTCAACAGAGTAGGCAGAGATCTCTCCTGCTTTTCCCTACCTACCCCCTCCTTTTCTCTTTTCTCTCCTCTCCTCTCTTCTCCTCCTCTCTTTTCTGTTATCCCCTTCTCCTCTCATCTGTCTCATCTTGTCCTGTCTCCTCTCCTCTCCTTTCTTCTTCCTTCTTTTAAACAAGGACCTCCCCAGTGTGTTCTGTGGCCCTAGGTCCACCCCATGAACACTCATGTGGGCAAAGAGTCTGATGGCTCTATGCTCAAGCTGGTGATGTGGTGTTGGTCAGGTCCTCCTGTGTGTGGGGTATGTGTGGAGGCCTCTGTGAACATATAGGTTCCTTGGGAATTCCCTTTCTAATTTCCCCAATATTTACTGTGCCTGCCACATCACCCCTCCTTCCTTTTTTTTCTTTCCATTTTCCTGGTTATTATTTGGTTGTTTTGCTGTTGTTTTTGTTGTTGTTTTTGTGCTCTTTGTAGTTGCTGATTTGGGCTTTTTTTTTTTTGTTACATTTTTTTCATCTTTTTTACCTTTCTTCTTTTAAATTGGTATTTTAAACCTCTAGATGGACTTCTCTCAGTTTTTTTCTTTTTCTTTTTTCAAACAGAACCACATAACCTGGATCATCTTTTCTGCCTCATAAATTGATGGTGGGGGGATGGTTCCAGGACCAAATAGTAGTTTGAACATTGAGTTCATATTCAATAAAAAATGATCAGGCTTAAACACTAACCCCAAAGTCAACGACAACAGAATGGATACACAATCTACAACAAGCTATACACAGAAGGGACCAGTTACACTAGCAGTCTGGGGGACAAAGGAGGATATGGGCTGCATGCTGGGAACAAGGGTGGAGGGAGGACAACACTGGTGGTGGGAATGCCCCTGATTCATTGTTTCTGTGTACCTTAAATATTACTGTGAAAGATTCGTAATTCACTTCTCTGTGGATCCATTTCCAGATGCTCAGGCAGAAGCGCCTCCTGAAAATGAGCCAGTGCAGCAAATGGGAGAATCACCTTCCTTAAGCATGAGTGCTGTCAATGATGCCTTACCGGTAGGTCTGGTGATGTGGTAGTATGTGGAAGGGCTTGGAGAGAGCTTACATGGTTCAACTGTGGCATGACCAGGTGAAAATTGGTAGTTGTCTGGTCTTTCTGGAAGGAGAGTAACTTGGGGACCCATCCTCTGAAACTTAGCACTGCACATTGTCTTTAAAGTTATCTAGACAACTCTGCTCTCCTGAAAATTAAAGAAAAACGAGCAGATGATCTATTTCAAATGCATCTCAGAGTTTGAATTTCTTGAAAATAAACTGGATGTAACAGCCCCTAATTTATTTGACAAATTAAATCAGTGTTTTTTAGTACTGTTTAGTTTTTTTCGGAAACAAAGGCTTGCCTCTTTATTGAAGAAATGTAACAGCAGGTTTGTAAGAGTCTCATGGGATTCCCTTTAGAAAACAGTTGAATGAAATACTGAACATGACCAGGAAGCCAGTTGTTCAATCATGCATTCATTCATTTCTTCCTTTCAAAACTTTGGAGGTGAAGGGGGCGGAGTGGTGGCCCAAGCAGTAGGGTGTTTGCCTTGCATGTGCTAACCTAGGACGGATCCTCTGTTCGAACCTCCAGTGTCCCATATGGCCCCCAAGCCAGGATTTCTGAGGGCATATCCAGGAATAGCCTCTGAGCATCACCAGGTGTGTTCCCCTCAAAAAACAAACAAAACCCAAAAATTTGGAGGTGTCAACAGAAAATGTATATATATTGTATATATGTATGAGAGAGAGCCATCCAGACCTTAAGGTTTATTCTTACACCATGTTCTGACTGACTTTGTAGCTTTATAGCAAAAGGAAGGAGACAAAACAACACAGTATGAGGCCTTGACCAAAGCCATCAACCACATATCTCTGTGATGTCCTTTAACCTCAGAAAACCTACTCCATTACTGTCAAAACCAAGGACACAAACTCCAGATTGCTTGGCCCATGCTGACAGAAAATACTTCTATGATTCTGAAGAAAGGGAAATGTCACTTAGGGGCTGTGCACTCTTTCTAACCAATGAAACCCACAACAACAAGCAGGAAAAACCACACTACAAGCGTGACAATGGGGAAACCTTGCAGGCAAATACCATGCACAGAGAATGAAGAGAATAGCTCAGATGACCTAAAAAATTCCAACCATCTGATTAACCTCTAGGATAAGGAACATAGAATAGAAATATGGAAGATTTTTGTAGAACTCAAAGAAAGCATAGATCAATCTGAACAGAACACAAAGACAGAATCAGAAAACTCCAAACTAAAATAATAGATCTGAAAAACACAGTAGCTCAACTGAAAAACTCAGTGGATGGCCTCTCCAGCAGGGTAACAGCAGCTGAGGACAGAATAGGCATACTGGAAAATGAGATGCAGAAAAACTCAACACAGCAGAAGAAATTGGAAAAGAACCTTAAGACAAATGATCAGACAATAAAAAAAGTACTCAAGGAATGTGAATAGATGAAAATAGAAGTCTTTGATAAACACAACAAAAACAACATAAGAATCATTGGAGTCCCAGAGGCCCAGGTAGGAGATCTCCAGGAAGAATCAACTGTCAAAGATATCATCAATATCTTTGTGGAGAAAAAGGAACTCTTATCCACTGCTGGTGGGAATGCCATCTAGTATAACCTCTATGGAAAGCGATATGGACATTCCTGCAAAAACTTGAAATTGAGCTCCCATACGATCCAGCTATACCACTCCTAGGGATATACCCTAGGAACACAAGAATACAATACAAAAACCCCTTCCTCACACCTGTATTTATTGCAGCACTATTCACAATAGCTAGGCTCTGGAAACAACCAAGATGCCCTTCACCAGACAAATGGCTAAAGAAATTGTGCTACATATACACAATGGAATATTATGCAGCTGTCAGGAGAGATGAAGTCATGAAATTTTCCTATACATGGAGTCCTATATATGGAGTCCATCATGCTGAGTTAAATAAGTCAGAGGGAAAAAGAGAGACGCAGAATAGTCTCACTCATCTATGGGTTTTAAGAAAAATAAGTCATCTTTGCAACAATCCTCAGAGACAATGAGAGGAGGGTTGGAACTTCCAGCTCACTTCATGAAGCTCACCACAAAGAGTGGTGAGTGTAGTTATAGAAATATCTACACTGAGAGCTACCATAATCATGTGAATGAATGAGGGAACTGGAAAGCCTGTCTAGAGTACAGGTGGGGGTGGGGTGGGATGGAGGGAGATTTGAGACATTGGTGGTGGGCATGTTGCACTCGTGACGGGGGGTGTTTTTTTTGGGGGGGGGTTTGGGTTTTGGGCCACACTCAGCATTGCTCAGGGGTTAGTCCTGGCTGTCTGCTCAGAAATAGCTCCTGGCAGGCACGGGGGACCATATGGGACACCGGGATTTGAACCAACCACCTTTGGTCCTGGATCGGCTGCTTGCAAGGCAAACGCTGCTCTGCTATCTCTCCGGGCCTAGGGGGGGGTGTTCTTTACATGACTGAAACCTAATCACAATCATATTTGTAATCAAGATGTTTAAATAAATAAAAAATACTAAAAATAATTAATAAATAAAAGTATTTTTCTATCCATAAAAAAAGAGAATGGCACATATCATAAATAGTAGAAACAAGGTCCAAAGCAATAGCACAGCAGGGAGAGCATTTTCCTTGCACGTGGATTTGAAACCCAGCATCCCATATTGTCTCCAGAGCCTGCCAGAAGTAATTTCTGAAGAGCAAGGAGTATTGCCAGGTGTGGCCCCAAAACAAAACAAAGATTGCTGGAACAATCTGTTTTGGCAGAGATGTGGTGAACAAGGAACTCTCATCCACTGCTGGTGGGAATGCTATCTGCTTATCCCCTATGGGAAAATTAAGTAGAATTCTCAGTAAACTCAGAATTGAGCTGCCACATAGCCGAGCATCTACCCCCCAGGACTTAAAACCATTCAGTAGTACATATGCACACTATTACTCGTTGATGCACTTAGTATAATAGCTAAACATGGAATCAACCTAGGTGTTCAATGTCATTTGAATGGGTTATAAACTTGTGGTCACATACACAATGAAATACTGTGCAGCTGCAAGGAAGTATGAAATCATGCAATTTGCTGCATGTGTTCACCATAGTTCATGATAGTGTTCACAATAGTTCAACCTGGTTATAATGGAAGGATACCATATTGAGTGAAGGAATACAAATGCAGGAGAAGAAATACAGATGCTGGATGATCACACTTATCTGTGGTACATAGAATAACTGGATGAGGAAATGTAATGAATGTATTAAAGGGGGGATGCCTAGATCACCCTTGACCCCAGGGTTTAGGGAGGAGGGCAGAGAAGGAAAGAAACCAAGGCAGAAAGGAAGATGAGAAAAAGGAAGTAATGGGGGAACAGGAGATGAGGCTTTAATTATATGGGGATGTGAGAGATTGGTCTAGCTCTACATCCAACACACAGATTCAACAGTGCTAAAAACATGAGATCTAAGCTGCAACTACCCAACTTTGTAATGTACCTGCTAAGATGAGAAGGAAGCAGCAGGGTGAGAAGGTGGAATTGGGGAGTGTTAGCGGTCAAGTTGACCCTGGTTGTGAGATTGGTACTGAAATATTATATTCTTATAATTCAACTATCAACAACTATGGTTCTTTAGGCCATGCTTTTTTTAATTAAATAAAAACTAACAAGCAACAATTTTCCCCAAACTAAAGTCCTGGTCTATATAAATTCACCAGTGAATTTTATCGAAGTTTTTTTGGGCTAGTTTGTTTTTAGTCACACTCAGATGTACTTAGTTAGGGCTTACCCTTGGCTCTGTGCTCAAGGATCACTCCTGGCAGGCTTGGGGTACAATAAGGGATGCAAGAGATCGAATCTGAGGCGACCCTGTGTAAGGCAAGTGCCTTGTTCACTGTACTTTCTCTCAGGCCTGTCTACCAGATCTTTAAGGAAGATGTAAAGATCTTATAAGATATATGTAAAGATATAAAGATCTTATTGCCCTCATACTTTAGGCTTTTCAAAATATTGAAGAAATAGGAATCTTTCCTAAGATCTTCTACAAAGCCAATGTTCAATTAGTAACAGAGATGTTACACTGTTCAATTAGTAATAAAGGAGACAGAGATCCTAATTAAAAAGAAAATCTCAAATTAGCTTCTCTGATGAACATCAACATAACAATTCTTAATGAAAATCTTAGCAAGTTCAATCCAACAGCACATGAAAAGGATCATAGGCCACATTGAGTGGGATTCATCCAAGGGATGTCAAAATAGTTCCTTATGCTCAAATCAACTAATGTATTACCCCACATCTCTATAAAGGAAAGATAAAAAATTTATGATCGGGGCCGGGCGGTGGCGCTAAAGGTAAGGTGCCTGCCTTACCTGCGCTAGCCTAGGACGGACCGCGGTTCGATCCCCCGGCGTCCCATATGGTCCCCCAAGCCAGGAGCAACTTCTGAGCGCATAGCCAGGAGTAACCCCTGAGCGTCACAGGGTGTGGCCCAAAAACCAAAAAAAAAAAAAAAAAAAAAAAAAAAAAAAAAAAAAAAAAAAAAAAAAAAAAATTTATGATCATAGCAATTCATGCAGAGAAAGCTTTCAACGTGGTTCAATATCCATTCATGATAAAAACTCTCAACAAAATAGGGTTGGAAGGAACCTTGCCAAGAAAATAATAACAAAGCTACAGTCATTACGATTGTCCATAAGTGAGGATCACACACAAGGCAAGGATGTCTATATCTCCACCTGTATTCAGTATGGTATGAGAAGTCCTCACAACAGCTATCAAAAACAAACAAACAAAACAAAATTGAAAAATAATTCCTTAGCAAAATTTTTAACCAGATGGTAATGATTTATCATTGGTTTGTGAAACAGAAATTTCAGAAATACAGCTTCATACTTTGCATGTTTAAGACCCATTTACCAAAGTCCCAGTAGCATTGCACAACAAAAAAGACCCCCTCAGTTCCTTTTTTCTAGTGAAAATAATATTCAGCCTGAGTTAGATTGACTTTTGCTAACTTGTTACATAATATGTAAAAGTAAACCCCCCAGTTATTGTCTTCATTTCCTCATTTCAAAACATTCTAAAGTATTTTTATATCTGCCCATCTGTCTGTTTAGTTGTGGGGAGGGTTACATCCTGTTCCTGCTGTGTTGGGAGGGTGCGTGTGTGCATTGAGATAAGATTCTGCTTTGTTCAGCCCTTAAAACTATCTCCCAGCTCAAGAAGGACCTTTTTTTTTTGTTTTGGGATCACACCCAGGAAGTACAATGACTACCTTTGACTCTACGAAGGTCTCCTGTGTGTTCAGAGGCCCTGTAGGGCTAGGAACTAAACCATAAAAACTATATTATTGTTGTTGTTTTTTCACATGCAAAGCATGCACTCAGCTCACTGCTTATTTCTCCAACCCCCAAAAAGTGTCTTTCTTTTGCTTTTGTTTTGGGGTCCTTGAAGTTAGGCCTTGAGCCTTGGCTTCATGCTACAGTGACCACCATGGTTTTAGAACTCTAGGAATCAGGGACTGAGAGACAGGTGAGGGGGTTGATCAGGGAAGATCATACACGCTAAGCAGTCCTGGAAGCTTTCTCGGTATAGCAAGCCCTTTGCCAACAGTTATGACTCAACCCACTGGCTCTGTGTACTCCTGGAAACCGAGAAGTTTGTTGTCCAAATGAGCAGATGGTGAAGCTTTGGTCTGTCATCCCTTCCTAAAACTTGGCTCTCTAGCCAGAGCTTGCGAGAAGGGAAAGCATTCTTCAAGTGACAGCGTGTTTAACCAAATACTGTGGAGGTGGTAGTGGTGGTGGTAAGGACCAGCATTCTCAATACTGTGTTGAGGGAAGCTGGGAGATAGGGTGATTTTGAAGACTGGCGATAGAAACAGTCCTCTCCTTTCTCCCTCAACACTACCCAATAGCAGATCTATGCTTGATTGTTGTTCTAGTGAGATAATGGGGCTTCTCAGCAACCCTGGTGATTCACAGGAAAGCTGACCCTCTATGTAATTTCTTTGCTAATAAAAGAAAAAAATTCCAATAATTTGACTCTAATCAAATAAATTTTAAAATAATCTAATATTAATGGTAACCTGGATTTTCAAGTAGGTTTCTTCTGAGTGGAAGAATGAATGATGATCGTTCCATTTTGTTAAACTCTTACTAAGTGATTTAAAGATGAGTCTATCACATAACTTTCTTAATTCTATGGGTATATGATAAGTAAAATACAAAAAGATCAGAATATAAGGAAGCAGTAATAAAACTCTCCTTAAAATGGTTATTTTTAAATGGGTTTTTAAAAAAGAATAAAGGCTACTTGTCAAGCAGACCAACTTAATATTTATACTGATTTTAGCCTATATCTCCATGTAGTTGAATGATACTAGGAAAATCCTTCTAACTTTAACATTCATTTAAAAATAAGCCTCAGGAAATGTTATGATGTTTTCCATCATTGTGTATCAATTCATTAAAATTATTGAAGGTAATATATATATATAAAGATAAAGTAGCCTGGGGCCGGAGAGATAGTATGGAGATAGGGTGTTTGCCTTGCATGCAGAAGGATGGTGGTTTGAATCCCGGCATCCCATATGGTCCCCCGAGCCTTCCAGGAGTAATTTCTGAATGTAGTGCCAGGATTAGCCCCTGAGCGCTGCCGGGTGTGACCCAAAAACAAAAACAAAATTAAAAAGATAAACTGAAATTTCATTTTTTTGTTTGCTTTTGTGTCACACCCGGCAGTGCTCAGGGGTTACTCCTGGCTCCACGCTCAGAAATCGCTCCTGGCAGGCACGGGGGACCATATGGGATGCTGGGATTTGAACCGATGACCTTCTGTATGAGAGGCAAATGCTTTACCTCCATGCTATCTCTCCAGCTCCGAAATTTCATTTTCAATAGCGACCACCACTATTTAATATTTGATTTATATACCTACAGACTTCATTTTTTTTTTTTTTTTGGTGTTTGGGTCACACCTGGCAGTGCTCAGGGGTTACTCTTGGTTATGCACTTAGAGCAAAGGGAGGGGCCGGACAGATAGCTGGCTTCCGGTGCCTTGATCCAGGAGGCCAGCTCTTCCCAGGTATGGGGTTAGGGGACACCCCATGCCGGATGGCATTCTCCCTAGCTTGGGGGGTTCTGGGAGGCTTGGCAGGCCTCCAGCCGTTCCCCTGTCCCCCCGCCCCCCTACTCCAGGCCTTCCCTGGTTGCCGTCCCAGGTGGACTCTATCATGGTCCTCAGGCTTTCCCCCTTTCTCTCCCAACACTAAGGGGGGGGACACATGGGGTGGATGGCGGGCCGATGCAGCACTGGTGTATGTCGGGACATTACTTCATTACATTCACTGGTATTTTTTTTCTTCTCATTGGTCTCCATTTAACTCCCGCGAGTATCATATATATTTAAAATAAAAATGAGAGGACTGACTCTCAGTTTAGGAAGAGACCAGTTCAGGTGGGGGGTACCATATGTTTTCAAAATAAAAATGAGAGGATGGACTCTCAGGCTGGGAAGAGGCCAATACTTTTTTCCTACTTGTTTATTCTCAGCGGCCTCTTGGCCTCTTCCTTCTTTCATTGTGTAACAGTGATTGCTACCGTACTAGTTTTCTGATTAGTTCCCATGAACGGTGACAATTGAGTTCACTGTCTTAAGTTAGATGGTTTATTTTCCCCACTTTTATTTTTTCTCCTCTTTTGAACTGTTCAATAAGGTATTTTGGTGAAAATGTCCCTCTCTATCTTTCCTTCCCTTTGTTATTTGTTGAATAAGGAAGTTTAGTAGAAATGCCCCTCCAGGGGCCGGGCGGTGGCGCTAAAGGTAAGGTGCGCCTGCCTTGCCTGCGTTAGCCTTGGATGGACCGCGGTTCGATCCCCCGGTGTCCCATATGGTCCCCCAAGCCAGGAGCAACTTCTGAGCGCATAGCCAGGAGTAACCCCTGAGCGTCACCGGGTGTGGCCCAAAAACCAAAAAAAAAAAAAAAAAGAAATGCCCCTCCATTTAACATTTATATAAGAACCAAGTCAATTGGATTGTTGGACTTGTTCTAGCATCCCCATAGGTACCAATCTCACTGTGAACTGTTCAATAAGGAATTTTGATGATAGAGTCCCTCAGTTTAATTCTTATGTTTGAACCAGGTCACGGGGATTGTTGGACTTGTTCTTGCGGCCCACTTATGCACTGATAACACCAGGTGGCATTATTCCTTGTTTGCATGGGCACATTAAAATGGAAAATACTATACATACAAATAAGTTCTTATCTAATAAAGATAGGAACACACAAATCTTGTGGTGCAATGGAACCTTACAAACCCTGATCATTGACATGATGACCTGGCACAGGCCTCAGATGTTTGGGTATTGACTACCCCTGAACCAGGGAAGCCATCTATGAAACATCCAACGTTGTTTATGACATCACCTGGAAGCAATCCTCTACCAGGGAAGACCCTACTGCTGCTCTGACATCGATTTACTCAAAAGAGTCTTCCCTTAACACTGAGAAGATTTAAACAACAACGACTTGCATACTGGACAGGGCTTTCTGCATTGCCCGTTAATTGCGAATTGAAATTAGACACCTCTCCACACCATCCTGACTTCAATGTAGGATATACAGATTCCAGGACCTTCAATACAGGATCAACAACAGAGACTGTGAAAAATATAACTGTATGGGTACTACAGACAATGACTGGGATTGGACAAACTAGTTTGCCTGGAGCTTAGAAATGGTCTTATGTCAGGAAACTTCAGGGGTAGGCCAAAGTTTTTCCTTTCCATGACCCCCATACTTTGATGGGCCCATGTAAACGATAATTACCACACTAATATTGTTTTTTACAGTGCTCCTTTGACTCCAAACCTTTAAGAAACCACTAGCAAAAATATCTGGAACTGCAAAAAAAAAAAAAAAAGGTTTATATTAGTGTTAACATATATGCTTTTAGATGCACTAGCATTCTGGGGAATAAAGGAGGGAGATAAGGGATATATGCTTGGGAACAGGGATGAAGGGAGGACAACACTGCTGGTGGAAAAGCCCTCATTTATTGTCACCGTGTACCTTAAATATCACTGTGTAAGATTTGCCATTATATATTCTAATAAATGTCTGTCATTTAAATAAAAAAGAAATATAAAAAATAAAAAAAATATAAAAGGGAGTTGTCCTGAACACACTTGGCTCCAGAGTATAGCAAGCAAGAAAGAAATTGAGTAGATGAGGAGAAACACAAAATAAAAGAATGGGGCCAAGAACCAAGTTGTCTCAGGTGCATTGGTAGAGTTAACAAAGAAATCGCTGCTGGCAGACTTGGGGGACCATATGGGATGCCAGGATTCGAACCACCATCCTTCTGCATGCAAGGCAAGTGCCCTACCTCCATGCTATCTCTTTGGCCCCAGACTCCAATTTTTAATAATATAGGAACTGGGGGCCGGGCGGTGGCGCTAAAGGTAAGGTGCCTGCCTTGCCTGCGCTAGCCTTGGACGGACCGCGGTTCGATCCCCCAGTGTCCCATATGGTCCCCCAAGCCAGGAGCAACTTCTGAGCACATAGCCAGGAGTAACCCCTGAGCGTTACCGGGTGTGGCCCAAAAACCAAAAAAAAAAAAAAAAAAGAATATAGGAACTGGAATGATAAGGTGAGTAAGGCACGTGCCTTGATTGTGGCCTACTTGGGTTCTTTTCTCAGTATTCCCAAACCTTTTTTTTTTTTTTTTTTTTTTGGTTTTTGGGCCACACCCGTTTGACGCTCAGGGGTTACTCCTGGCTATGCGCTCAGAAATCGCCCCTGGCTTGGGGGGGACCATATGGGACGCCGGGGGATCGAACCGTGGTCCGTCCTACGCTAGCGCTTGCAAGGCAGACACCTTACCTCCAGCGCCACCTTCCCAGCCCCCTCCCAAACATTTTAATGATACTAAAATGCAGAACTAGGAATAAGAATTGAGCTCAGTCGTATATGGTCCCCCAAATATATATATAATTAACATACTTTCATTCAATCTGTTTTTCTTATATTGTATTCTGTATATTTTTAGGTTAATTCAGAATAGCATAACTTTTTAATCAACCTATTTTTCTCATCCTATATTCTGCATATTTTATGTCCAATTCATAAAAATACTATCCTTTTAACTACAGATATTCCATAATAGAAACCACAATCTTTGTTTTTTTTTTTTTTTTTTTTTTTTTTGGTTTTTGGGCCACACCCGGAGGTGCTCAGGGGTGACTCCTGACTGTCTGCTCAGAAATAGCTCCTGGCAGGTACGGGGGACCATATGGGACACCAGGATTGAAACCAACCACCTTTGGTCCTGGATCGGCTGCTTGCAAGGCAAACGCCACTGTGCTATCTCTCCGGGCCATCTTTGTTTGTTTTAGGGCCACACCCAGAAGTACTCATGGCTTATTCCTGGTTCTGAGCTCAGAGTACTCCTGGTGGGACTCAGGGACCATATACACTGAAAATTGAACTATAGTTATGTTGATCACATGCATGACTTACATACTTACATGCTGTAGTATTTCTCTGGCCTTAGGTATCACAGTTACTTAACAGTTTGCATGTGGGACTATGACATGTTGCTTCTCCATTTAGGCCCTTTACACACTTCACTAGACTTGCTCTATGATTTCCATAGAATAAATTTCCAGAAGCAGAATGTTGCTACAAAAGTTTTGTATATGGGGACCAAGCCAGGTGGAGAATGCTCCCGGCTTAGTGTTCCAGGTTGCGCTGAGGGGGGCTGAGTTCTGGCCAGTTGAACCTTCTCTCCAGCCTGGATTTCCCAGTGTTACAATGTCTTCAGTTTGAGATCAGAGCAATGCTCAGTGGATAGGGTGTTTGCCTTGCACACAGAAACCTCAAATTTGATCCCAGTGTCCCAGGTGGTTCTCAGAGCCTGCTAGGAGTGATTTTTGAGTGCAGAGCCAGGAGTAAACCCCTGAGCACCACAGGGTATGGCCCAAAAACCAAAGGAAAAAAAAAAAAAGAAAAATGAAAACAAACAAACAAAAATGAGGGCTTCAGATTATATAGATAAGCTAGCATTAATTTGAAAGAATTCATTTTCTCTACATTTTACCTTTACTAGTATTTTCCTGCTTGTCACTGTCCTTCATTTTTTTTTCCTTCATTTTTTTTTAACATCTTAGAAGACATACTGTTTGCTTAGAGATTTAAAAACAACGAAGACTGAAACTGTTTTATGAAATGAACTTGCTCAGGTGCTCAAGAGCTGGAACTTATCAGTGAGTGGTATTAGCTAACGAAACCTTAAAAAATTTTTTTTGGAGGGGAGACATCTTGTGATGCTTAGGGGTTATACTCTTGGAGGTGGTTTGGGGGGGACCATGTGAGATGCCAGAGATTGAATCTCGGTGTGCAAAGCAAGCACCTTACCTGCTTCAGCCCCAGCTAACTCTTTATTGTTGTTTTCAGCACCTCTTGGTTTAAGAAAATTCATGTCCTCTCTCCCCCCTTCTCTCTCTTCCTCCCCCACCCTCCCCCCTTTGTCTCTGTATCTCTCTCCCCCTCATGTTCTCTTGTTCTATCATTCCCTCTTCTCTCTCTCTCTCCAACTGCCTTTCCCATTGCTATTCCCCTCATTTAGGGTTTTGGTGGGGTGGTGGCTGGAGCGATAGCACATCGGTAGGGTGTTTGCCTTGCACGCTGCCAACCTGGGATGGACCCGAGTTCAATTCCCAGCATCTCATGTGGTCCCCTGAGCCTGCCAGGAGTGAGTTCTGAGCTCTGAGCCATGAGTAACTCCTGAGTGCCGCCAGGCATAGCAAAAAACAAACAAACAAAAAAAAAAAACCCAACAAAACCAACAAAACAAACAAACAAACGTTTAGGACCTTCTAGCTGTACTTAGCCACTTGAGGCTAAGTCCCTAACTCCTAACTCTCTGGTCCCTAACACATTTGTGTTTAGCCAATGAAGTTATTTTTAGGCTCCTGTGCCTTTGTTTAAGGCAATTGAGGTGATTATTCCCATTATGCTCCTGACATTTTTGCTTGTTTGTTTTGGGGCCATACCCAGCAGTGCTCAGCAGTATGCAAGGCAACAAAGCAAATGCCCTACTCATTGTGCTAACACTGGCTTGGCTCCTGACATTTTCATTTTCATTTATGACTTCCCAGTAACATTAAATTAAGCAAACGCCGGCAGTCGTTCTGTGGGCACAGGCTCTTCCTGGCTCTGGTCTCCAGGGTACTTTCCTTTGGCATAGACTACAGTTTTAGTACATGTAGTAAAATCCAACTGTTGAGTGGGTGACGTGACTGGCTTTTCCCTATCAAGGTCAAATCTCAAGGCCATCTGGTTCACACCTGGCTAAGGCTAGAAGAATGCCATCTTTCACTCAGCAACTGTCTCAAAAGAGGTTTCTTGTCAGATCTCTGTTGAGCATGGGTACTTATGTTTTTTTGTCAATTGAATGTTTCATTGTGAGATTGGAAACTTGGAACTGGGTATGGTGAAGAGAAAAAGAGATAGTTTATGTTAAAAAGAGTCAATAATTATGCTGAAAGAAACACTGCTGGGGGTAAGCTTAGTTTTCTGTCAGCTCTGTAAATGGTTTCGCTGTCTTCCCTCAGGAGTGCCTGTGAAGACACCCATTCAGGAATCAGGAACCCTGCTGCCTCAGGTAAGAGGCAAACCACTTCCTTCCTTTGCTGTTGTGTACAGTCTCTGTGGAGAACATCAACTTCCTGAAATAGGTCACCCAGGGGGAGATCACTAGAAGTGTCGAGGATCAGCGGTTTCCTGTTTTTTTTTTTTTTGTGCCCAACTCCACTTCAATTCTTGCTACTATATGAGCCCTCCAATCTCCCCCATTATCAGCTTTGGCCCTGTAAGGTTCCTGTATACTACTGAGTGTGACTTGGGAAGTTGATGGAGCATGTCTGGTTTGAGAAAGAAGGGCAGTAGAAACCTCCTTCTGTGTGAATCAGAAAGACTGTTCTATAACCTTTTACTGTTTACTGTGGAAACATATGACCTATTTTTTGTTTGTTTTGTTGGGCCACACCTAACAATGCTCAGGGGTTTGGCTCTGTACTCAGAAATTGCTCCTGGTGATGCTTGGGAGCTACTGTATGGGAAACTGGGCCATTGAACCCAGGTGGGCTGCATGCAAGGCAAGGACCCTCCTGCTATGCTATCTCACTGTCCCCCAGATGACCTATTCTTTGTTTTGTTGGATCTCTCTAATATCTTCTTTAGCAGGAAGAAAAATTGATATGAACCTCTTATGACCAGAGGTTATATTTTTGGGCCACACTCAGCAATGCTCAAGGTTTATTTGAAATTATGCCTAAAAAAAAAAAAAAAGAAAAAGAAAAAGAAATCACTCCTAACAGGGATCAGGGACCGTATGTAAAGCAGGGACTGAATTCAGGTCAGCCATATGCAAAGCAGCCCTACCTGCTATGCTATCTCTCTGCCACCCCAGCCCCAGATGACCTATTCTTATTTCTGGTTTCAGATTCTGCAAAACTAAGGCACATGTGAAGGGACTAAATCTTTAAAATGAAAACAGAATTTGTCTCAATCATATTAAGGAAAATATCTCCTCTAACAAGAAGAAAAAATGATATGAACAAGTAATAGCTCTTATGACCAGAGGTTATGTTTTATTTATTTTTTTATTATTATTATTATTTGCTACACCCGGCAATGCTCAGGAGTTACTCCCAGCTGTACTCTGGGAACCATGTGGGATGACATTGAATTGAATTATTTGCCTTGTGTGCAAGATACGTGCCCTACCCTCTGTTCTTTCACTTCAGCTTTCACTTCCACAGTCATGTTTCTTTATCTTTGTTTTTTTAAGTCACACCAGCAGTGCTCTTGGCTCTGCACTCAGAAATTATTCTAGACAGGCTGGGGGAGGGTGGGGCACTGAACCTGGGTTGGCCACATGGGCCACATGCAAGGCAACTGCCCTTCCCGCTCAGGCCCGACAGAACTTCATGTGGTGCTTTTAGGGACCACCCCAACAGAGTAGGTGATAAAAGGTGGTACCTTGCCTCACAGAGCCAAGTTTGGCCTCATAACAATCCCTGTCTTCCTTTGCAGAATGTACCAGAAGAGAGATACAGGATGAGGAGCAAGCACCTGGGAATCTGCCTGATTATTGATTGCCTTGGAAATGATCTAAGTAGGTTTGGCTGCTTTGCTCTCAGCCCCCCAATATGTACACACACACACACACACACACACACACACACACACACACACACACACACACACACACACACCCCTCTACCCCCACTAAGACTTGAGCTCTTCCACCACAAAGAGAAACACAAATGTCTCAGTTGAGTGTAGACTGAGCCAGGAGGCTTTTGGCGTTGGCTGGTTCTGGCTGGTACATAAAGGAAATGTGAGGTGAGTTTTGAATCCTAGCCTGAAGTTAAGAGGCAGCATTTCACTCACATTCCATTGCTGCAACACCTCGCCCCCAATCCCGTCTCACTGCAGTGAACTTGAACTCAGCCAGCTGGATCTATCCAACCTGTGTGCCAACATTTTCTGCTTAGTTGTTGCCTGTCTTTTTCTGACTGACTTAGTCTCTTATGATACAACCAAGGAAGTGCCAAGGGCTTTGAAAAGTGTAGCACATAATAGTTTTAAAAATCTTTCTTGAACGCCTGAATCATTTCATTTCCCTAGGTTTCCATCTTCTCACCATTTTCTTACACTGAGATAGAGGTAAAGGCTCCACTTCAAATGTTACCTTGGTGACTTTGATGGAAAGAGAATGTCAGGGAAGGTCAAACTAGCATTTGATTAGGCTGCATTTCCCCAGACTTCAGATATGAGCTCATTTTCTCATGTCCTATTTTTGGTGAGATGTGAGAAATGCCATCTCCTAGCTATAGATAAGTGTTCCATCTTTTGCTTATTTAGTTCTTAGTACTGTGTCCTGTCAGTCTCAGTCTGTTTATAGGATTGGATCAGTCCTAGACATTTTACAAGATGTCCTTCAGCAATAAGCAAATAGAAGTGTGGAGGGAAATAAGTAACAAACTTAGGACAGAGTGGCCCCACCTGGGCCCGCAGTGAGGTAACTGGGATGGGATGAGGGGAAAGATGATGCCACCAGGGGTTTGGGAGACCTCTTTTACTAAGGCAGAGAGTAGGGGATTTAGAGTTTCTTAGGTTCTCTGTCAAGCACGTCAAGGGGGCAGGCATGTGAAACAGAATTCAAGAGCCCCAAAGAAGGAGGCAAAACTTTTCTCTTTGGAATGAGTTTGTAGAAGGAAGAGAGTCAGTTAGGGAGGAGCCTGGTGGTGACTTCCCCTTTGAAAAGGGGAACTCAACCGTCAGTCCTTAATATCTGATGCTTAGAACATCTGTAACAAAACCTATTTGAGAAAAAGAAAAAAAATGTGTATACAAACAAGGAACTATTGACTTGGTGAATAATTTCCTGCTTTGAAAGAGGTTGTGCAGGTGCTTTCCTTTTGCTGTGGTAATTCCTGGTTTGTTCGTCAGAACAATGTTCATTACCAGGAGGTGGGTCAGAGGGCAAGTGTATGTGGGAGGCACAGACTGGTCTGTGTTTGAGTCACTCCATTTTAGTCTGGGAGGGACCCTGGAGGTATCCAGTTTGCAGTGCCCCTTCAAGGAGGGGAGGGACCTGAGTCATAAAACCTAAGTTGTATGACTAGAATTCTAACTATCAAGTGGTAACCTATCACAAATTGGTGACTGGCTCCAAATCAGTCTCTGCTCTCTTCCTTGATAAATTACCAGTCTCTTATGCATAGGGCCAGGTGTGTTTTGTTATTTTCTTCTTTATAGATGTGTGTTGTATATGAAAATATTTCCATAAGATTATCCTTTGCCTGTTGTCCCACCTTGACTTTCCAGGTGGCAGCGCTGTTGAGAGCGGAATAAAGAGTTTGGGAGCGAGGTGTTCAGGATCTTTTGCCAGAGTTGGCTGGCTGGCTCAAGGTGTTTTGGAGGTAGCAGCAGGCTGACAAAGGACTCTTTAACCCTTAACCCCTTAACCCTCCTGTCTGTGTGGATTATTTGCTGCGGATAAATACTACCAAGATCTCCCCCCCAAAAGGGGACAAGGGGATGGGAATCAATTTCTCATTCTGAAAGCTCTTTGCGGATACTCAAACAATCAACAAAGGTGAAAACGGGACCCAACAAATGGGGCAACAGGTGTGTAGTCCATTGGACTCAATGGCATGGGTTTGAAATCATTGCTCTATATCCGTAACAGTGCCATGGATTTTCCTAACCTCTCTCTGGTCCATTTGCTCATCTATCAGTGGGGTCTGTCTTACAGGGTGACTGGGAAGAAGAATTCCTGTTGGAAAAGGCTGAGCACAGTGCCTGGCCTAAATGTTAGCAGGTACTTTATGCCAGCTAACAAGATTTTTTCCCATTCAGTTTGCTTGATCCTTGTTGAAAACCCTTAAGCAAGGCTTCTACATGGTATGGGACTTGGAGTCTGTTTCCAGATAAGGGAGAGGCCAGAGGATTGTGAACTTGGGGAGTGAACCAGTTTCAAGGATCGGTGGGGGCAGATCCCCATGGGTAGTGACAAACTTGGAAGAAGAGGGTTTAACCTGAGTGTGGGTAAATTCTGGAAAACAGCCAGGTGGAGAACTACCCTCAGTTGTAGTGTACTTGGCAGAGAAGACTCTGGGTCCACAAACTAGCCAGGAGGGCAGGAAGTGGCAGGATGTGATAGATAGGAAAGGAAGGGATGGTTGCAAGAGGCCAGGGGCACCTTTGGCCTAGTATTGACTCTGGTGCATTTGCATATCTGCAAGAGGTGAAGCAAGCAAGTGGCCACTTAGTCACTGTTTAGTCAGTCACGTAGTCACTTTAGTCCTGAACATTGGTGGATAGCCCTAGCTCAGAGGCCAGGCAGCACCCCCTGCTCTAACCTCACTATGACTGCCTCAGTGGAAGGATCCTGAATCCTCTGTACCTCTAGCTGAGGCACAGCAACCAGGGTCGCCTCTGTCTGGAAGAGACAGTCTCCTCTCACTCTTCAACTGTACAGATAACCAGCTATTCCCCATGCTCCCTCCTAGTGTCTTTTCATTGGGAACTCCAGTTTTGTTTGACTGAAGTCTTAATTTTGTTGACTGTCTTTTTTATATTAATATCTTTATTTAAACACCTTGATTACAAATATGATTGTAGTTGGGTTTTAGTCTTAACAGTGGTTAGGTGGAATTTTCTCTGTTCTTCCCTAGTTTGTTTGTTTATTTATGGTCACACCTGGTGCTGCTCAGGGGTTACTCCTGGCTCTGCACTTAGAAATCACTCCTGACAGTTTGGGGGGACCCTGTGGGATGCCAGAGATTGAACCCAGGTCTGCCTTGTACAGGCAAATGTTTTCCCTACACTGCTATTGTTCTGACCCCCTAGTTTTTTTTAGTTTTGTTTTGTTTTTGAACCTCACCTGATGGTGCTCAGGTCCTCTCTCTGTGCTCAGGGATTACCCCTGGCAGGCTTGGGTGACATTTGGGATGCTGAGGACCAAGCTCCAGCTAGCCACGTACAAGGAAAGTGCCCTACCTTCATTTTCTCCTAGTTAGCTTTGTTCAGCTCTTGAACATTTAGGAGGAGTCAAATAGTATTATTTCTACTGAAAACAGGGATCTCAATAAGACGTCTGGACTTTGACTTTATGAGAAGTTCAATGCCACATCACAGACAGATGTCCTGACTGGCACTCTGGGCCCAAAGTGCCAGCTGGTTTTAAGCTCTTGAGTAAGAGTTGCTCTTTGTTCTTTTCTTCTTTTCTCTTTCTGAGAAGCTTGAATTATTCTCATACTTTTCAGCTCGGCTAAGTTTTTCAAGCAGGTGCTGCCAAAACCCTCAGTAAGTTTTGCAGAAGTAGAAAACACACACTTCTGACACACGTCTCCTGACACATGCTGTGCTGGTGATGCTGATGGAATGTTGACTACTGCTCTGTCCTCCACCCCTGTGACCTTCTCCATCAGTAGTTTTTACTTGTAACATCTGGAGTTGAACTCAGTTAAAGTTAGGATGGGTGGATAGCATAGCAGGGAAGGGAGGACATTTGTGTTTGCTCCTAAGTGTTGATTCATGGTGAAGGACATTAGGTAATGGCAGGGGATAGTGTTCTGATAAAGATGTATTCTCTTGACACCTGCCAGCTTGAGTGCCAAGCAGTACCCCTTCAGCACCTTTTTTCTTGAAGGCTAATGTGCTTTCCAGATGGTTTCGTCATAGGGCCATAAGACTATGTTGGGAATTCTTCCCAGAGGCATCTCTATCCTTAAAGACCAAGTGTCTATTCAGTTGGAAGTTTATCATCTTTAGTGAAATTTCTTTTTCAGTCACAGTTATTTGCAGCTTAGGCCACATTGCAATTCCCCTCTTTTTTTTTTTAATAAACAGGATAAATCTAGGGTACAAATAAGTAGAAGTCCATAGTTCCTTATGGATATTTTGGCATTTCAGATTTAGGAAGTTTCAAAAGATTAGAAGGATGACATGCTACATATTTATGATGTGTAGAGCATTTCAGCAGCATGTAGGCATCCCTCCATTGTCAAATATGGTACCATTTCTATAGAGGAATGAATACTATTTATATTATGTGGGCCAAGTAAAAATGGCAAATGGCTTTTCTTTGGTTCAGGAAAGGTGTTACCACACAAGTATTGAGTCTCCATACAGTGCTTGAAAGGAGATATTGAACAGTGCTTTTAAAAAAGGCATCTAAGAAGCAGTGGTAATTTCAACTGTGCTTTGATTGTCCATAAATACATTATTTTCTGAATCAGTGAAATATTAAATTATAGTCTGCCTCCATGCTCACCCATCCTTCTGTCTTCACCCTCATCCTTCCCTCTGGGTAGGGCTCTAGTGCTATTTTAGGAGCCCCAACTTAAATAATACATTCTTAAAAATCTCATGTCCTGGTATCCTAGTCAGCTTCACTCCTCTACCACCTGTTTCCCCTACTGATTGGCTCCTGTCTTATGTCCACTTACAGAGATGGACATAAGACATGTGAAACACATGCCTTGCATGTGTGATACTCTGGCTAGAGGCCCAGCAACACACACGTACATTCACACTCAATAAAAGTTTAGTTTATTAAAATCTTGGCTTTCCCAAGGGGTTACAGGCTTCTTGAAGCATTAGAAATTCATTAATACGGGGCCGGTGAGGTGGCGCTAGAGGTAAGGTGCCTGCTTTACAAGCGCTAGCCAAGGAAGGACAGTGGTTTGATCCCCCGGCATCTCATATGGTCCCCCAAGCCAGGGGCAATTTCTGAGCGCTTAGCCAGGAGTAACCCCTGAGCATCAAACGGATGTGGTCCGTAAAACCAAAAAAAAATTATTATTACCCTCTTCTCTTATTTCTTATCTCAGTAACAAGAGAAGAAAATTTGTAAAAACACTTTTTGGATGAAATGAATTCTAGAAATGCTTAATGTTGTCATGGAGATTTGCTGTGTCTACTCACCTGAACAGTTGAGACCTCCTCTAGCATGACCTGTTAGTAATTCTGGTCAGCCCCACATTCTCATCTATGTGCCCCCAAAATGCCCCTTGTTTTCTGCCTAATTTGCTTTCCATTTGTTTGAACTCTTAACAGTGCAGAGTCTGGTACACTCATGGTAGCCAGTAAGTGGTTGGGAAACTATAATAAAATCTCCCCTCTTTCTTGTTCATTACATTTCTTTGCTCATAGATCCCTCTTCAGACATGGTATCAAGATAAGTGTAGATTCATTGGAGATTAAAGCTGTTTCTAAACAAATGGGCTCTGACATTTCCTGTGTTGAGTTTTCAATTTTATCTCAGTAGGCCCAAACCTGTGTTTGACTAATGCTGGCTTGACTCCTTCACAATATTCTTTACAATATTCCTATACTGATGCTGGCCAGAAGCAAACCTGATCAATCATTTTAAGAAACTGATTTTTGTTGTTGTTATTGTTGTTTATTTGGTTTGGAATTTGGGTCACAGACCAGCAGGGCAGTGCTCAGGGATTACTCCTGGTTCTGTGCTTCAGGATTCCTTCTAGCAGTGCTCAGGAGACCATTTGCAGTAATGAGGATTGAATCATGTGGAGAACTGATATTTAAAGAACAGCTGACAGCAAGGGCAGAAGTGGGTGTTTTTTTCTGGAGTGGGGGCGCTGAGAAGGAGAAGTGATGCTGAGGCAGTTTGCTGAAGTTTAGGTTTCCATTTCACCACCCTTATTTTTTTCTAATTGCAGAAGTGACAGGACAGTCAGTGACACACATGATTTCATTTCTTAATCAGACCCTATTTGGGGAGGCACACCCGGTGGTGCTCAAGGGTTACTTACTCTTGGCTTTGCCCTCAGAAATCACTCCTGGCAGACTTGGGGGACCATATGGAATGCTGGGGATGGAACTCAAGTTGGCTATGTGTAAGGCAAATGCCCTACCCACTGTGCTATTACGCCGGTCCTGAGAACCCATTTTAGATCAGGAGCTGGACCATCCTCAACACCAGGGAGAAGATTCCTAGAAGGATGTGCAGGGATTTGAGCTATGGAAGTACTACCTTAATTTTCTATGAAAGTTATATTCTATCTGTGGCTGGGTATAGCACAGCAGGTAGGGTTTTTGCCTTGCACTTGGCACTTGCACTTGCGCTGAGCCAGCCAGGAATGATTTCTGAGTACAGAGGCAGGAGTAACCCCTGAGCACTGCCAGGTATGGCCCAATAACTATATAACTATATATATATATGTATATATATACACATATGTATATATATATATATACACACACATATATAAATCTTCTATCAGAACAAATGTCTTACCCTCTTTCTTAGGAAGGTGAGGGGAAGACTGTGCTCAAGACTCATTCCTGGTGGTGCTTGGAATACCATTAGTGGGTGCTGGGGATTGAGCTTGAGCTTGGGTCATCAATGGATAAGACAAGCACCCTATCAACTATGCTATCTTTCTGCCCCCTGCAAAACCCTTTTTTATAACAGTGTCATTGATTAATACAAAAATTAGCAGAGGTTAGATCAGAATCATCAGAACAGCAATTGGGAAAATTTGAAACAGTCTGTGAGCCAGGAGATTGATTGCACACTGAGCACAGGAAGAAATATGGAAAGGTGACTTATAAGGCAGTTTTAGTGAGGGGGCCAGTATACAGTCATCTGAAATGACAGGAAATTGGTTTGTGGGTGTTGTTCAAAGATGTAGTTTAGTGTTGCTTATGATTCCCAGGGCCAAAACCATAAGTGACCGAGACCAAAAATTTCCCCTTTGCCTTAAAAAACTCAATTCAGCTTTGCATGTGTGATTACATTGTGCTTTTTCTCCTCATGGAATTTTCACTATAGTTTCAGTTGACATTTGAGCTTGTCACAAGTGTCACAGTCATGTGTTTGAAAAATGTGATATCAACATTAGTGTTAATCACATTTTCTACACGAGTGAGGCCGTATCATGACAAGGTCATATATTAGAAAGCCATATCACCATCCCCCCCATGGTCCTAGAAGTTAGGATATACCTATGGTCTTGCTGGATCATGTCACAATCTAAGTCCAGTTAGATAGCATTGTGCCTCCCTGGAATACTGTAGAGTCTTAAGATGTGATAGTAACCAGATATCAGATGCAGTGACATCAGGCTGGTCACTGTTAAGTGGTGGCTTTCCAGTATTCTGTATTACCCGAGTCTACTCTGTGCTCTCTTTTGTGGAGAGAAACTACATTTGGCTGTGCTAAGGGCCCTGGATATGTGTTCAGGGCCTACTCCTAGCAGTGAGGGGCACCCCTGTGATGCTAGGAATTGAACTGGAGTCAGTTGCAGGCAAAGTAAGTGCCTTAATCTCACTACTATTTCTCTGGGTCCTGAATTTTGTTTGCTTCTAGTCTCAAGTCTGTCGGGATTTGGTGCTTTGATTAGCCTTCTTTTGGGCACAGGGAGCCTGTATGGTGCTTGGCTTCACCTCTATTATTAACCTTTACCTCCTGTCCAATAATTTTTGCTCCAGCCAGACGTAGGGTTTACTTCACCCTCTTAGCCCCTCAACTGGCCTCATTTGATCCTCAGTACCAAACAAAGTGTAGACCTCCCAAGCAGGTGGAAGAAGCAAAACATAACCCAGAACTTACAAATAGGTCTTCTGACCCAATACTGGTTCTTCTTTGGTCTTTGGTTCCTTTCCTGGCTCCCTAAGAGGTTCCCTGCTCACTGCTCTGTGCAGCAGGTTCACCCAAAGATGTTGAAGGAGCCCAGATAAAGGGGAGAGATTGGATACACAAGGCAGTATTATTCTGTTCCTGACACTTCTGTATTAGGACAAAAAGGAAAGGGGTCTGCTTATTAAGGGCTTTTGATAACAAGAAAAACTCTTAAGAGACAGTTTGGAGAGAAGCAAATCAGATTGAGTGAGATCACAAACAAGTAGAGGAAAGAACTTCGATGCTGATGTTTCCTTACTTGCTTCTGCCACCTAGAGGAGCAATCGGATCATCCATGCGCAGAGACGGAGTTGGAGAGAAGTTTGTATGTAATGATCTAATAATAACTAGCCGAGTTCCAGGTCAGATCCCCTCATTGTACAAAAGCAATCTGAGTATGTAATTCTAGGAATAGAAGATTCACTCCCCACCGTAGGCCATGATTCGGGAGCAGTGCTGCTATTTTTATTTTATTTTTCTATAGCATTGAGGCCTACTTCATTTCTTTTTCCTATTTTATGCTCAGGAGCCAGAAGAGAAAGAAGTTACAATTGCTTGCTTTTACTTTCATCCTCTATTAGTGGATGACAATGTTTTCACGGCAGAAAAAATTTAAAAACTCTTGATGGAAGCCATGAGCCCTCGAACTATGTATGACTATCCTTGTGTTATAATGTGTCATATCACTTAGTCTAGAGAATGGAGAATTTTCAGAACACAAGTTCTATGGTAGTTTCAATTATTTTATTATTTTCAGACTCCTTTCTGGTCTAAACTGGCATGAGATGGGGTCATTTGTTCTTTGGGAATTTTATCTCTTTTACTTATTTATTAATTAAAATGAAACATTTTATTTTAATTAATTGTGTCGTTTAATTTGGAATGAGTATAGTGGGAACATATCTGAAGGCTCAGCCCAGGGGAGGAAGAAAGGTGGATACCAAATCATGAGAACAAATCCAGAGAAGTAGGGGGGTCAAGAGATAGCACAGCAGGTAGGACATTTGCCTTGCTTCTGGCTGACCCAGGTTAGATCCCCCGCATCCCATATAGTCACTGAGAACTGACAGGAGTAATTTCTGAGCACAAAGCCAGAAGCCCTTCAAATCACCAAGTGTGACCTAAAAACTAAAAACAAAACAAAACAAAACAAAACAAAACAAAACCAGATCCAGAGAAATGGCTTGGTAGTTGGCTGACAACCTGAGTTAAAACAAACTTGTTTTGCTTCATTTTGGGATTCGAACATTTTTTTTTATGTTTTAGAACATTTTTATTTCTATTCACCAAAAGAATGAAGAACAATAGGAATCCCTTAAACAAGAAATAAGTCTTATGGGGGCTGGAATGATCACAGTGGGTAGGATGTTTGCCTTGTTTGCGGCTGAACTGAGACCAACTCGAGTTCGATCCCTGACATCTCATATGGTCCTCCGAGTCTACGAGGAGCAATTTCTGAATGCAGAGCAAGGAGTAACCCTTGAACACCACCAGGTATGGTCCAAAAACCAATAATAAAAAAAGGACAACCCAAAAATAAAAAAGATGGACAGAGATTTTTCTTTTTATTAGAAAGGGAATTACAAATAATTGTGTATATGTTTTTTATTTTGGGGGGGGCACACCTGGCAGTGCATAGAGCTTAAAGGTTAACTCCTGGTAGGGCTCAGAGGACTGAGGTATGGGTATTGAATCATGGTTGGCCACGGGCAAGGCCAGTACCTTCCTTGTTGTGCTTTTGCTCTGGTTTCCTAGAAATCATGTGTACAAATATCAGCAGCTTTTCGTTTTTGTTTTTTTTTTTGGGGGGGGCCACACCCAGTGACGCTCAGGGGTTACTCCTGACTATGTGCTCAGAACTCACTCCTGGCTTGGGGGACCATATGGGACGCCGGGGGATCAAACCGTGGTCCATCCTAGGCTAGCGCGTGCAAGGCAGATGCCTTACTGCTTGCGCCACTGGTCCAGCCCCAATATCAGCAGCTTTATTACATAATACCATGTAATCTCCCCCAGCATCCTTAGAGAGGTGTCATCAGCATTTCTGTTTAAAGCTGGGGATTCCCTCTTCCTGAAAGGTGAGTCATTTTCAAGTCAGACACTGACTGACTGACTCCTCCAAGGGGAGGCCAGTCCTGACAGGCAAGTCAAGATTATAATTTACTTCTGCTTTCTTCCATGCTACTGGAGGCAAGAGGCAATTCAGACATTCTGGAAACTGGAAGAACAATGTTTTGTTTGTTTGTTTTGTTTTTGTTTTGAGGCCACACTCAGCCACACTAAGGGCTTAGTCTTGGCACTGTGCTCAGGGCTTACTCCAGGTAGGCTCAGAGGACCATATGGGATGCTGGGGATCGAACCTGGGTCAGTTTTGTGTAAGTCAAACCTGACATGCTGTGCTGTTGCTCCAACCCCATGCGAGAACAATGTTGAGGACATGGTAGGGTGTCATGACTTCCGGAGACCAGCTTCAGGTGAAGGGGCCTGCAGCAGGGTTGCCATGAGAATTACAAGAAAGAAGGACAGTAAAGAAACAGTATGGGGTCAGGGGGCTAATTGTCTCATGGACAGAGAGCCCAGATTGTCTTCCATGTAGGATATTTATTGTTCAGCAATCATCTGTCATAGAAGGGCATATTACAGAGTTTTAGTTAATGCTAGCAAAGCCCAAGGGGGGGGGTGTCTTTACATTTCATAAGGGAATGTGAGGAAAGAGGAGGTTTAAGGTATAGTTCCTGAAGGTTGTCTTCCTCCAGGATGGGTGGCAAATAAAAAAAACTTCTGCCCTCCAGTAGGACTTCTCTGTGGACTCAGATCTTTATCTGCACCTTCTCTCGGATTATCTGACCTCTATACTTGGGCAAGAGTCGTCACTGCTTGAGGGAAGGAGGCATCTAGGAAGCAAGCAGGAGCAGAACCAAGGAGTCTCTAGGTGGTCCCAATTTAATGGTCTCTGAATCAGCGGTAGCAGGGAAGGCAGGGATGGCATAGCCAGTGCCCTGTTATAGCAGCAGCTGTTTGTCTTTCCTCTTGGCCCTGCAACCTACAAAGGCATCATGGCTTGTATCCTTGTGTGTTTTTTTAAGAAGGAGCCCTTTGGAGAAGTCTCAACTTGGTTTTAGTTGAAGAGCAAAAGTTCTTTTAAATTGTTCTTTCCTTGCTTCAAAGCCACGAGACTGAGCACAGTGTGTGTCTGTGGCCCAATGGGAAGAAGTATGGCAGGGAGAGGCCTCTGGTGGGATGTATGTAAATTGCACATTTATCCAGGCTGATTCCTGCCTGCCTATGTGGCAGGTTCCTTCCAGATTTCTTCTTCTTTTTCTTTTTCTTTCTTTCTTTCTTTCTTTCTTTCTTTTTTTTTTTTTTTTTGTCTTTCAAGCCTTTATTAAAGAGCCATGGCCCTAAGATTTAGATCTTGTTGAAAGCAGCCACATCCATGGACTGTACGTAGTCCTCAAAAGCCGTGATCTGCTCCTCCAGCATGTCTGTCCCTACTTTATTGTCTTCAACCACACACTGTATTTGAAGTTTTTGATTCCTTATCCCACTGGTACCAGTTTTGAAGAGCCCCAAACCAAGCCATCAGCTTGAATGCTTCGGACACACTCCTCCAACTTGGCCATATCTGTCTCATCATCCCAAGGTTTCACATCTAGTAAGATGGAAGACTTGGCCACAAGTGCAGGTTTAAATTCTATTTGAATTCATTATCTCCAGTGTTTGTCACACACGTCTATGCCTTACTCTCTGTTTGGCTAAGAAAGAGGTATTGACTTGTGCAACAATTTCTTTCCCACAGAGGAATGCCACAATAGCCACTTTTAGAGCTTCTTTTTCTTAAATTTAATTATCATGTTGACAACAATTTTCATACTGAAGTTTCGGTCATAGAATGTATATCACCCTTCATCAGTGTGATCTTCCCACCACCGATGTTCCCCATCCCCTCCTGTCTCTTAGACATGCATTCTGCCTCTCTCCCTCACTATGATTGTCATTTATTGGGGAAGTGGCACTCAGAGGCTACTCCTGGCTCTACGCTCAGAAATCACTTCAGACAGGCTTGGGGGACCATATGGGAAGCCGGGGATTGAACCCAGGTTTGTACCGGGTGAACTGCATGCAAGGCAACCACCCTATTGCTGTGCTATCACTCTGGCCCCTACTATCATTGTCATGATTGTTTTCATTATGGTTAGTGCTCTAGCTACATTCACTGCTCTTCATATCATGAGCTGGTCTTCCTGGCATTCATCTCTATTGTTTCTGGATATTATTGCCATTTCTTTTATTTTTCTTATATCCCACAGATGAGTGAGACTATTCTATGTCTATCCCTTTCCCTCTGGCTTATTTCAATTAGCACAATAGTCTCCATGTCCATCTATGTATAGGGAAATTTTATGACTTCATTTTTCTTAATAGATGCATAGTAAGGGTACCACAGTTTCTTTAGACATTCATTTGTTGTTGGACACCTGGGTTGTTTCCAGATTGTGGCTATTGTAAATAGTGCTGTGATAAACATAGGGGTGCAGAGCGCATTATTATTTTCCATCTTTGTGCTTCTAAAGTATATATCCCTAGGAGTGGTATAGCTGGATCATATGGGAGCTCAATTTTCCTGTTTGTTTTTCAACCCGGTGACACTCAGGGTTTACTCCTGACTATGTGCTCAGAAATCGCTCCTGGCTTGAGGGACCATATGGGACTCTGGGGATCGAACTTGGTCCGTCCTGTGTCAGCTGTGTGCAAAGCAAATGCCCTACAAATACACTACTGCTCAGGCCCAATTTTCCAGATCTTTGAACTAAGATATAGAAGCAGAAACTCAGCAGGGAAGATGGAACCTCAAGAGGGTTGCTGCCCTCTGGTACCTGCTTTTCTCACTCCATTGTCTGCTTGTTTGATTGTTTCCACCCAGTGTTTCTTCAGAAAACCTTCACTTCCCTGGGTTTTGAGATCTGCTATTTCGTCTGTCAAACAGCACAGGATATAGAGAAGACTCTTCACGAAGTGGCCCTTGGACTTCAATACAAAGACTGGGACAGTTTTGTGTGTGTTCTGGTGAGCCGAGGGGACTCTGAGTGTGTGTTTGGGAAGGAGGAACTTTTCTCAAGATTTTCTTTGGCACGCATCAAGAGGACCTTCCTGGCAGATGTCTGCCCATCTCTCATAGGGAAGCCCAAGGTCTTTTTCATTCAGACCTACCTGGTATCAGAGGACCACCGTGGAAGCGGCAGCCTCCTGGAGGTAGACGGGCCATCT
>NC_064852.1:117890912-117900912 GCF_024139225.1 Suncus etruscus
GAAAAAGAAAAGAAGGAAGGAAGGAAGGAAGGAAGGAAGGAAGGAAGGAAGGAAGGAAGGAAGGAAGGAAGGAAGGAAGGAAGGAAAGAAAACATAAAGAAAGATTGAAAGGAAGGAAGAAAAGAGGAAAGAAAGAAAGAAAGAAAGAAAGAAAGAAAGAAAGAAAGAAGAAAAAAGAAAGAAAGAAAGAAAGAAAGAAAGAAAGAAAGAAAGAAAGAAAGAAAGAAAGAAAGAAAGAAAGAAAGAAAGAAAGAAAGAAAGAAAGAAAGAAAACCACAGTACCCAGAAAGAAAAAGTGATGTTTGATAGGAGTTTCTCAATAATGTAGAAAGTCACAAATTGCCTTATCAGAATTTCACCCAACTTAGATCATGAATGATGCTCTTTCTTCAGTAAATTCAGTCCTTTTAATAAATTATTTTTTATTTTCTTATTTTTATTAATATCTTTATTTAAACACCTTGATTACAAATATGATTGTTGTTGGGTTTCAGTCATGTAAAGAACAATCCTCTTCATTAGTGCACCATTCCTATCACTGATGTCCCAAATCTCCCTCCTCCCCACCTCCTCTTCACCTGTACTCTAGACAAGCTTTCCACCTCCCTCATTCATTCATAATGTCATGATACAAATATGATTGTTGTTGGGTTTCAGTCATGTAAAGAACAATCCTCTTCATTAGTGCACCATTCCTATCACTGATGTCCCAAATCTCCCTCCTCCCCACCTCCTCCTCACCTGTACTCTAGACAGGCTTTCCACCTCCCTCATTCATTCATAATGTCATGATAGTTCTCAGTGTAGTTATTTCTCTAACTGCACTCAACACTTTAAGTGTTGAGCTTCATGTCCTGAGCTGGATCTTCCATCCCTCCCCTTTGTCTTTGAGGATTATTGCAAAAATGTCTTTTGTTTTTCTTTTTTTTTAATTTTTTTCTCTTTATTTGAATATCTTGATTACATAAATGATTGTGATAAGGTTTCAGTCATATAAAGATCACCCCTCTTCACCAGTGCAACATTCCCGCCACCAAAGTCCCAAATCTCCCTCCATCCCACCCCACCCCCACCTGTACTCCAGACAGGCTTTCCAGTTCCCTCATTCACTCACTTGATTATGGTAGTTCTCAGTGTAGTTATTTCTATAACTGTGCTCACCACTCTTGTGGTGAGCTTCATGGAGTGAGCTGGTGTTCCAGCTCTCCTCTAATTGTCTCTGAGGATTGTTACAAAAATGACTTTTATTTTTCTTAAAACCCATAGATGAGTGAGACTATTCTACGTCTCTCTCTCTCCCTCTGACTTATTTCACTGAGCATGATAGATTCCATGTACATCCATGGTATAGGAAAATTTTCATGACTTCATCTCTCCTGATGGCTGCATAATATTCCATTGTGTAATGTACCACAGTTTCTTTAGCCATTCGTCTGTTGAAGGGCATCTTGGTTGTTTCCAGAGCCTGGCTATTGTGAATAGTGCTGCAATAAATATAGGTGTGAGGAAGGGGTGGTTTTTGTATTGTATTCTTGTGCTCTAGGGTATATCCCTAGGGAGTGGAATAGCTGGGTCGAAATGGGAGCTCAATTTCCAGTTTTTGAAGGAAACCTCCATATCGCTTTCCATAAAGGCTGTACTAGACGGCATTCCCACCAGTCAGTGGATGAGTTCCTTTCTCTCCACATCCCGCCAGCACTGATTGTTCTCATTCTTTGTGATGTGCACCAATCTCTGTGGTGTGAGGTGGTATTCATCGTTGTTTTGATTTGCATCTCTCTGATGATTAGGTGGACGAGGGAGCATTTTTTCATGTGGTCTTTTGGCCATTTGTATTTCTTTTTTATCAAAGTGTCTGTTCATTTCTTCTCCCCATTTTTTGATGGGGATTAGATGTTTTTTTTTTGTAAAGTTTCTGTCAGTGCCCTGGTATATTTTGGATTTTAGCCCCTTATCTGAAGGAGGTTGGGGGTGAATAGTTTTCTCCCTCTCAGTGGGTGACTCTTGTATTCTGGGGCACTATTTCTTTTGAGGTGCAGGAAGCTTCTCAGTTTAATGTATTCCCATCTGTTGATCTCTGCTTCCACTTGTTTGGAAAGTGCAGTTTCCTCCTTGAAGATACCTTTAGTCTCAATGTCATGGAGTGTTTTACCGACGTGTTGTTCTATATACCTTATGGTATCTGGTCTGATATCAAGGTCTTTAATCCATTTGGGATTTTACCTTCGTACATGATGTTAACTGGGGGTCTATGTTCGCTTTTTTGCAAGTCACTACCAGTTCTGCCAGCACCACTTGTTTGAAAAGATTTTTCTTGCTCCACTTAGGATTTCTTGCTCCTTTGTCAAAAATTAGGTAATTGTATGCCTGGGGAATGTTCTCTGAGAACTCAAGCCTATTCCACTGATCTGAGGGTCTGTCCTTATTCCAAATACCATGCTGTTTTAATAACTATGCTTTGTAGAGACAGTTTAAAAGTTGGGAAAGTAATGCCTCCCATTTTCCCTTTTCCCTAGGAGTGCTTTAGCTATTCGAGGATGTTTATTGTTCCAGATGAACTTTCATAAGTGTTTGATGCCACTTCTTTGAAGAATGTCGATGGGTATTTTTAAGGGGATCGCATTAAATCTGTATAATGCTTTGGGGAGTATTGCCATTTTAATTATGTTAATCCTGCCAAGCCATGAGCAGCATAAGTGTTTCCATTTCCGTTGTGTCCTCTCTGATTTCTTGGAGCAGGGCTTTATAGTTTTCTTTGTATAGGTCCTTCACGTCTTTGTCAAGTTGACTCCAAGATATTTGAGTTTGTGTGGCACTATTGTGAATGGGATTGCCTTCCTGACTTCCATCTCTTCACTATTATTATTGGTGTATAAAAAGGTCATTGATTTCTGTGTGTTTAATTTTGTAGCCTGCCACCTTGCTATATTGAATCTATTGTTTCTAGAAGCTTTTTGTAGAGTCTTTAGGGTTTTCTAAGTAGAGGTATCATGTCATCTGCAAACAATGAGAGCTTGACTTCTTCCTTTCCTATCTTGATTCCCTTGATATCTTTTTCTTGCCTGATCACTATATGCAAAAAACTTCCATGTACTATTTGAAGAGGAGTGGTGAGAGTGGGAAAGCCTTGTCTTTGTACCAGATTAGAGGAAAAGACTTTTAGTTATTCTCCATTGAGGATAATATTTGCCATTGGATTGTGGTAGATGGCTTCAACTAGATTGAGAAAGGTTCCTTCCATTCCCATCTTGCTGAGAAGTTTTTTATCAAGAAGGGTGTTGGACCTTATCAAATGCTTTCTCTTCATCTATTGATATGATCATGTGCAGACCCTCAGATCAGTGGAATGGCTTGAGTTCTCAGAGAACGTTCCCCAGACTTACAATTACCTAATTTTTGACAAAGGAGCAAGAAATCCTAAGTGGAGCAAGAAAAATCTCTTCAACAAGTGGTGCTGGCAGAACTGGTTAGCCACTTGCAAAAAAGTGAACATAGACCCCCCCAGTTAACATCATGTACGAAGGTAAAATCCAAAAGGATTAAAGACCTTGATATCAGACCGAATACCATAAGGTATATAGAACAACACATCGGTAGAACACTCCATGACATTGAGACTAAAGGCATCTTCAAGGAGGAAACTGCACTTTACCAAACAAGAGGGAAGCAGAGATCAACAGATGGGAATACATTAAACTGAGAAGCTTCTGCACCTCAAAAGAAATAGTGCCCAGGATACAAGAGTCACCCACTGAGTGGGAGAAACTATTCACCCAACACCCTTCAGATAAGGGGCTAATATCCAAAATATACAGGGCACTGACAGAACTTTACCAGAAAAAAACATCTAATCCCCATCAAAAAATGGGGAGGAAAAAAATGAACAGACACTTTGATAAAAAAGAAATATAAATGGCCAAAAGGCACATGAAAAAATCCTCATCACTAATCATCAGGGAGATGTAAATCAAAACAACGATGAGATACCACCCTCACTACCGCAGAGATTGGTGCAACATCACAAAGAATGAGAACAATCAGTGCTGGGCAGGGATTGTGGAGAGAAAGGAACTCATCCACTGCTGGTGGGAATGCCGCCTAGTACAGCCTCTATGGAAAGCGATATGGAGGATTCCTTCAAAATCTGAAATTGAGCTCCCATTAGACCCAGCTATTCCACTCCTAGGGATATACCCTAAGAACACAAGAATACAATGCAAAACCCCTATATTTATTGCAGCACTATTCACAATAGCCAGGCTCTGGAAACAACCAAGATGCCCTTCAACAGACAAATGGCTAAAGAAACTGTGGTACATATACACAATGGAATATTATGCAGCCATCAGTAGGATGAAGTCATGAAATTTTCCTATACATGGATGTACATGGAATCTATCATGCTGAGTGAAATAAGTCAGAGGGAGAGAGAGGAGAGATGCAGAATAGTCTCACTATTTTATGGGTTTTAAGAAAAATAAAGCCATTTTTGTAACAATCCTCAGAGATAATGAGGAGGAGGGCTGGAATACCAGCTCACACATGAAGCTCACCACAAAGAGTGGTGAGTACAGCTATAGAAATAACTACACAGAGAACTACCATAATCAAGTGAATGAATGAGGAACTGGAAAGCCTGTCTGGAGCACAGGTGGGGGTGGAGTGGGATGGAGGGGTGTCCCACACCCACTCAGAAGAGGCACACACCACAAGGTAGAGTGCCCTCCTGAGAAAGAAAATTATATGCCAAAAGGCCCGCTTAGAGTAGTCAAAATCACTTGACCCTTTGCGTGGATTTTTGGACATTAATTTCATAAGTGGCTGGTAACTATTTCTCTCTTTATTTTTAACCTATATTAGAAATCAGGGCCTTAGTAAATTCTTTCTACTAGAACAGCAATCAATCCAGCCAAAAAGTCTCCCACTGTCAAAACTACCTTGGTGCCAAGAACTGGTTTTTCAACTTAGCTCATGAGTGAAGTAATTTTCATTTTTGCTCTGTTTACCCAAAACAGAGTAATTTTCAGTTTTTCTCTGTTTTACTCTTACGAAGCAATTTTCAGTTTTCCTCTGTAATTTTCAGTGTTTCTCCGAAACTCTGAAACAGTCCACCTGAATATACCTTTTCCTTCTGTTTTACCAAAACTAGCAAACCCCAAAACAAGCTGCTTTTTACACCTTCAGTTTCAACTCTTTTATATGCTAATCTAAGCTAGAGTCCTTCATTCTTTTCCCAGCCTCTTTGATGTCTAGAATTTGCATCTGCCTTTCAAGTCTCTAACCTTTAAAAACAGCTAACTCAAAAAAATAAATTTGTCTTTCGTTTTTGCTAACGAAAGTCCCCATGCAATCTGCGTGGTTTTACATTCATTTCTACTACACTATTTTCTGTCGTTCGCCGTCCGTGTACCCACTTTCTCCCCGTGGGATTTTTCCCGGAAACTCCACGAAGGATCTGTTTGCAGGCGCTGGCGGTCTTGCGAACAGGTTTTGGCCCGCACAAATTGGCGCCCAACGTGGGGCCATTTCGGAGAAGGTAAGCTGTCTCATCCCTTTTCTTCTATCCTTTCTTTCCTCTCTCTTTTTCAATTTTAGGACACGGAACTGGGCCCTCGTCAAGGTTGCCCTAGGAACCCTGGAAAAGTACCAGGCTTTTAAGACGAGAAGGTAAATGGGAACATGGGGTCAAAATTATTCTAAGCAACAAATTCTTTCTGATACTATAAAGTATATTCTAAAAGCTAAGAGTTCAGCCATATCTCCACAGCAGATACAGCAATTTATTCTATTCTTAGAAACTTATAGCCTCTGGTTTATTGAGAGGGGTACACTATGTTTGGAGGATTGGCTACAAGTACAGCAGGATATCAAAAATGTATATGAAAAGTTGGTCCTAATGCCCACCTAAATCTTATCTATACAATTTGGACAGAGGTTATGGAAGGTAATTGATGATAAAAAAGAATCAGCCCAAACTACCAGGGCAGAGATAGAATTATAGTCATTTTAAACAGCAGTCCAAACAGGAAGACCAATATAAATTCTATGAGAACTAGCATCAGTGGCTTAATAGAGCAAAGAAAGGCTCAGAACCTTTAACAACTGAAGAGCTGTTTCTTCTATGGCATCTCTAAACTTAGAAACAAAAGAATCCCCCAGAAAACACCAAGTTATAGATGAATCAAAATTAGCTTTGGCTACTGTTTCTCCTGTGCTAAAAGTTAAAAAGTTTTTAGAACAAAACAATCTGTATGCTGCGTCTTTTCATGCTACTGAGTCTTGTTCTCCTGTAATGTTTGAGAAATATGAGACACCTCAAAACCACTTGTAACATCTATAAAAATTCAGAACAAAGATATTTTAGGCCACGGTGGATACCGGAGCAGACTTTTCCTGCATCGCTGGAAAAGATTGGCCCCACTCCTGGGCAGTGGAAACACGTTCCATTCCCTTTGAGGGGTCTAGGGATTGCCTAAAAGTGTTCTAAAAAGTGCTGGTAGTCCTACCTTGGAATAATGGTGTAAGCAAAGGAAATTTCCAGCCCTATATTCTACCTCATTTATCGTATACTATATGGGGAAGAGATGTGCTAAAAACTGTCTAAAAATCATAATTAATAACATTTTTGCATATCTAATGTATAAATTCTTTTCATAGGTCTCTGCTCAAATGTTTTCTTTTTATAAATATGTGTGTACCCGTAAAAGTTGCAGGTCATATCTAATGCAACAAAAGTAGAAATTCGCCAATTAAAAATTTATAAAGGTAAACAAATGAACTTAATTTTTTCTATTTCTCTTCAAAAACCTCCCTTTTTAACTAAGAGTCGACTCTTCTATTTTCTTCTAAAAAGGCCTTATCTTATCTTTTCCTAAAACAATTTTTTATTAATAGCCAGCAAAAATCTGGCGGGAATAATTTGGAGACGTCCAAAAATTTTCCACAATTTTTCTCATCTCATCTTTTACCTGCACCTATAAGTTTGTCAATTTATGTGCTGTGTGAATCTAAAAGTTTGTCTAAGTGTGCATTGAAATTGTGTGTCTGAAAACAATACTAAGCATATTACAAATGTGCAATTTTGAAAAAACTGCTTTTTCCTAGGTCAAACCTCGCCTCAGAGTAAAGCAAAGAAAAAAAAAGGTGTGTTTGCGCTTTGAATTCAAGGGGCTTCTAGGCCCTGAGGGGAAAGGGATCCTCCCCCGCAGAGAGCTCATTGTGGTCACCAGAATGAGAACAAAATTTCTCAAGGTTTCCAAATTTCTCTTTCTAAAAGGTTTTTTTTTTATAAATCCAAATTGTCTAATGATATTGCAGTTAATTAAAATTTAACCATAGTATTAATTTTGTGTATGCATAATATTTTTTCAACTTAATTTAAAAAAAAATTTTTTTTGTATATGTGTTTATAATTTGCAAACCAGCAATTCCCCTTCCAAATATTTCCCAGCAAAAATTGTTTCATATATGCCATATTATTACTATTGCTTATATTGTCCTCTAATTTCCAACTTTTCTATGCTTCTTCTTTATTTCTAACTTTTCATAATAATGTAGTATTACTCAATCTTCTCCTTACAATTCTCTCACTTATAGTATCTTACTTATTTGTTTTTTATTCCTCAGTGCCAGTGCACATTCTCAATTTTTATATTTTTTACAATCACCTGTCTATATTTTAATTTTCATATAATAGTATATACTTTATACCTTATATAGCTAAGTATATCATAGCTCCTTATCCCACCTTGCAAAATATACTTATAACTTTTGGCTCTTTTGGTACTGTCACTATTCTCTCTAATTAAACTTATTACAAAAAATAGCATACGTAAGGTGTTTTGCCTCGCATGCAAACAGTAATTCGAACTCCTATTTGGTCCCTAGTGTGCAAAAGGCTATTCTAAGCTCACAGCCAAAAAAGCCTAATATTGCCACCAGGTGCACACACACACACAAAAAAAAAGGGTGAAATGTCACACCCCACTCAGAAGAGGCACACACCACAAGGTAGAGTGCCCTCCTGAGAAAGAAATTATATGCCAAAAAGGCCCGCTTAGAGTAGTCAAAATCACTTGACCCTTTGCGTGGATTATTTGGACATTAATTTCATAATTGGCTGTAACTATTTCTCTCTTTATTTTTAACCTATATTAGAAATCAGGCCTTAGTAAATTCTTTCTACTAGAACAGCAATCAATCCAGCCAAAAGTCTCCCACTGTCAAAACTACCTTGGTGCCAAGAACTGGTTTTTCAACTTAGCTCATGAGTGAAGTAATTTTCACTTTTTGCTCTGTTTACCCAGGCACTCCAGGGTCCCCTGGCACTTCTGAGATTGATGCTATTGGCATCAAGGTGGGAGTAGTGCTTGAGCAATGCCAGGAGAGACACATGCATGCTAGGCAAATGCCCTTTCTGCTGTACTGTCGCTTCAGTTCCTGAAGGACATTTTTATTTGTTTTGGATCCACACTTGCCAATGCCCAAGAGTTGCTACTGGCTCTGCACTCAAAAATCACCTAGCTGGGAATAATCTCTGAACACCATTAAATAGGAGTGGCCCCAAAAGAACAAACACTAGATGCAATGAAATTCAAATTAATAAGAATGTGAGAGGCCAGAGAAATAGCACGATGGTAGGGCATTGGGACAGACCTGGGTTCAATTCCCAGCATCCCATCTGGTCCCCCACATCTGCCAGTGATTTCTGAATGAAGAGCCAGAAGAGCCACAGCTTGAGTGCCACTGTGTGTGACCCAAAAAAACAAAATAAATAAATAAGAATGTGATTCAAAATAGTCCAAAAAGGCTGTCTTGTTTTTCCTTTGAAGGAGGGTTGAAGAGGGGACCAGGAGGAGGGAAAGGGCCTCCTAAGAGCTCAGATGTCTGAGCTACACCTGGTACCCAATCCTCTCTCCCACCTCTACCTAAGAAGCATGACTTTGAACCTCCATGTGAACTCTTACTTTACTGAAATTTATTTTATTCTGATTCTCCCAAATCAAAATGTCAGCAGTGGGAGCTCACAAAACAGAAGTTCTTCTCATAGGTGTGCTATAGCATCCCCCATCTATGGCAGAAATAGCACTTCAATTTATGCTGTTTGTTGATTGATTTATTTGCCCTGGGGATATTTTGGGGACCATTTGGGATACTGGTGATGGAACCTGGGTTGGCTGCATGCAAGGCAAATGCCCTTTCTGCTGTACTGTCACTCCAATTCCTGAAGGACATTTTTGTTTGTTTTGGACCACACTTGCCAATGCCCAGGAGTTGCAACTGGCTCTACTCAAAAATCACTCCCGGTAGACTCAAAAAAACATATGGGATGAAAGGGGATCAAGCCCTGGTCCACTGCTTGTAACGCAAACACCCTCTCATTATGCTATCACTCTGGCCCCTAAAAGACATTTTAAAATGATAACAACAGTGGTTATAATCAGTCAGTAGAATTGTAGATAATATTGACTTCTCCGGACTCCTTTCTGAAGTTCTCAAATTTAATAGGTAGAACAATGAACTTATTATTTTCCAATACTGCTCAAGATAGAAAACAATGATCTTGGAGAGGATTCTCTGGGATGCAGTGTACACTCTGCCCCCTGATACCCTGTTTTTATCATAGCACTTCAAGGTCCAGGAGCACCCCTGCAACAGCTCCCAAGAACCTAGCTGCTCTAGCCCCTGAGCACTGCCAGGAGTGGCCCCCAAAATGGGGGGAAATCATTTTACTATAACCATCATGACTCCTCTTCAAGTGGCCCTGTGAGATCAGAAACTTCATCTTCCTGTATCGTTTCATTGGTCGTTTAAGGGGAGGAAGTATGTGAAAGGTTGGGGGACCTCTGACTTGCTGATAGTTCAATAGCATGATCTAAATAAAGCTGCAGTGTTCTAGAAAGCTGTGGTGAATAGGATCTCCCAGGACAGCCTTGAGTTGCTCAGGACCCTCCATGGCCACATTCATGTTCAGGGGGCCTGGTGTTACACTGAGTGCTAT
>NC_064852.1:117903412-117951751 GCF_024139225.1 Suncus etruscus
AATGCATGCAAGGCAAATGCCTTACCTCCATGCTATCTCTCCAGCTCAATTTTCTGCATTCTTTTTTTTTTTTTTTTTTTTTGGTTTTTGGGCCACACCCGTTTGACGCTCAGGGGTTACTCCTGGCTACGTGCTCAGAAATCGCCCCTGGCTTGGGGGGACCATATGGGACGCCGGGGGATCGAACCGCGGTCCTTCCTTGGCTAGCGCTTGCAAGGCAGACACCTTACCTCCAGCGCCACCTACCCGGCCCCAATTTTCTGCATTCTTAAGATCATTGCAGTACCATTCACAATAGCTAAAATCTTGAAGCTATTAAATTCCCAAGGACAGATGAGTGGATGAAGAAACAAAGGAAAACAAGACAGCTGTTAAGAAAAATAAAATCATAAAATTTGCTTATATGTGGGTGAAATAGAGAGAATTATGCGGCACAAAATGAGTCAGAGGAAGAGGGATAGATATAGTTATAAAAATATATATAAAAGAGTGAGGTCAGGGGCTAGAATGATAGTACAGTGATTGGGCCTTGCATGCTGGTAGTGGTAGTGGTTTGCCTTGCACTCTGGCAAACTGGGACGGACCTGGGTTTGATTCCCAGCATCCCATATGGTCCCCCTGGAGCCTGCCAGGAGCAATTTCTGAGTGAAGGGCCAGGAGTAGCCCCTGAGTACAGCAAGGTGTAGCCCAAAAACCAAAATAAAATAAAACAAAAAGAGTGGGGCTACAGCAATAGCACAGCAAAAAGAATTTGCCTTTATGAGACTGACCCAGGTTTGATATCAGGCATTCAATATGATATGCTGTGCCTGCCAGAGTGATTTCTTTATTCAGAGCCAAAAATAAAAAAAGAAACTAAAATGAGGCCTAATGCATTTTGAAAACCATCAACGGATCTTGAGGACATCAGGCTTTCTGGGATCCAAGTCCCACTTTCCTTGGACCTGCCCAGAACACCTTCCTCTCTAAACCTCTGAGCAAAATGAATGCAATAAAATTTGTCTAGAATTAGTGTAATCAAATAGTACAATAAAACAGAGCTTTGCAAATAAAAGTAATGTAGAACTATCACAATAGACATATAAATATGACTAAATGGAAAACGGAGTGTCCAGAAAATACCTTTGCATGTACAATGAGTTGATTTTTGAAGAAGAGAAAAAGAAAGACCACCCAATATGGGAAAAGATAATCTTTACAACAAATGGTTTCAGGTATTTATATGCAAAAGAATATTAGAGTTTACCTCGTACCATATACAAAAAATAACTCTAAAGAAAAAAATCAATAAACCTGCATACTTAAACTCATATTGTTTTAAGAACATAGATGTGCAATTTCTTTTAATTTTTTTATTTTGAATTATGAGAACAAAAGTTGCAGAGAAAGAGGACAAGGTAAAGTTACAGTGGAATGACAATCACCCATAACATAATTCTCAGAAGAAGTCCCCATGCTGATATCTTAATTTTGAGCTTTCAGCCAAAGAACGTTAAGATAAAATAAAACAGAATCCATGTGCGATTATTTTGTCCGAGTCCCCAGATTGTAACACATTATAATATTTCTTAACAGCACACAAGGCAATCTAAAGCCATCAAACTTACGTAACTCCTTTAACATTAGAGGCATAGTATTTTTTACATTTCCATGTACATGAATATTAGCTTAAGTTAACCTCAAATTTTAAGTGGGTGTGTTTTAAGGATTAGCGTCAAAGGAGCACAGTAAAAACATTGTTAGTGGCAATTGTTGTTTGCATAGACCCACCAAAATATGAGAGGCATGGAAAGGAATAACCTTGGCCTAAATACAAAGAGATCCTACCCCTGAAGTTTTCTGGCATAAGACCAGCTCTAGGCCTCAGGCAAGTTATCGTCCGATCGTAGTGCCAACACACTTTTCACAGTCTCTGTTGTTGGTATCGTGTTTCTGTATTGAAGATTCTGGAATCTGCATGTCCTATATTGAAGTCATGATGTGGAGTACCTTCTCGTTTCACCTCACCATGAAAGGGCAATGCAGGAGGGCCTTTCCTGTAAGCAGGTTGTTGTTGTTAAGTCTTCTCAGTGTTAAGGGAAGTCTCTTTTGAGCAGGACGATGTCTGAGCAGTGGTAGGGTCTACTGTGGTAGAGGATTACTTCCAGGTGATGTTATAGACAAACCTCACAATTAAGGGGCAATACAGCAAGCCCTGTCCAGTAAGCAGGTCATTGTTCTTGTTGTCTTCTCAGTGTTAAGGTGTGTTTCTTTTGAGTAGATAGATGTCAGAGCAGCTGTAGGGTCTTCCCTGGTACAGGAATGCCACCAGGTAATGTTATATACAACCTTGTATGTTTTGTAAATATCTTCTGTAGATCAAGGGGTGAATGGAGAATGCTCATTCTTCTGAGGCCTGTGCCTGGTCTTTATGTCAATGTTCAGGGTGTAAGGTCTCATTGCACTACAAGATTTGTCTGTTCCCATCTCTATTAGATAAGAACCTATTGGTATATATAGTATTTTCCCATTTTAGTGTGCCTAAGCAAACAAGAAATAAAGCCACGTGGTGCTATCAGATATATGGGGGCATAAGAATATTTACAACAAGACCCATAGACCTGGTTCAAACATAAGTACTAAACTGAGGGATTCTTTCACACCAAATTCCATATTGAGCAGTTCATAAAGAGAAGATAAAAAACATGGGGGGGGGATTGTCACTGTATAAGAAAATATTCAGCAAAAGTTTATAGACATCAAAGAAAACACCCATACAATGTTGAAAACATATGTGTCTCTTTTATGCCTTTTAAAATAGTTGGGTGGGTGTTAACTACAGGACACCACTTAGGTCTGTGTCTTAGGACTCTACAGTACTTAAGTTAGAAAGGGTAAATGGGGAGTAATGATGATAAAAGATGATTAAAGAAGTTAAAGAGAAATATGAACTTATGAAGGGGTATGCAAAAGGGCAGAGTACAAAATTGACATTCTGCATACGTAAAAATATAATTCAATGATAGTGAGTACTATTAATGTTTCATGTGCGATTCTGAAAATATAGACTGGAGAGAGATTACCAGTGACTTCAAGAATATGATAATGGGGGAAGGCCTAGGGTACCTTCAAGCTCCACCAAGGGACCCAACTCACCGGCTTGCCCAGGCATGTGGCCCAGGAAAGCCCTGGAGATCTGGAGCAAGGCGGTAGAGGGGTGCTGGGGTTACCCAAGTCCCGCACCCCCACTAGGCCTGGTCAAGCAGGCCTCCGGCATGGCAGGGGCCCGCCCAACCTCTTCCTGCTAGACTCCCGGCTCCAAGAAAGGAGAGATCCTTCAAGAAGCTGAGAGACCAGAAGTCCAGAGCCCCACCCAGACCCTCCCTAAGGAGCTGAATGGATAGTGGGAAAACGCCTAGGGTACCTTCAAGCTCCACCAAGGGACCCAACTCACCGGCTTGCCCAGGCATGTGGCCCAGGAAAGCCCTGGAGATCTGGAGCAAGGCGGTAGAGGGGTGCTGGGGTTACCCAAGTCCCGCACCCCCACTAGGCCTGGTCAAGCAGGCCTCCGGCATGGCAGGGGCCCGCCCAACCTCTTCCTGCTAGACTCCCGGCTCCAAGAAAGGAGAGATCCTTCAAGAAGCTGGGAGACCAGAAGTCCAGAGCCCCACCCAGACCCTCCCTAAGGAGCTGAATGGATAGTGGGAAAAGGCCTAGGGTACCTTCAAGCTCCACCAAGGGACCCAACTCACCGGCTTGCCCAGGCATGTGGCCCAGGAAAGCCCTGGAGATCAGGAGCAAGGCGGCAGAGGGGCGCTGGGGTTACCCAAGTCCCGCACCCCCACTAGGCCTGGTCAAGCAGGCCTCCGGCATGGCAGGGGCCCGCCCAACCTCTTCCTGCTAGACTCCCGGCTCCAAGCTAGATGTGCAATTTTTTGTGATCTCAGATTATGTAAGTTTCATAATGTGATGACAAAATGATCATCAACTAAAGAAAATATTTGACACTTTCACTACCCCAATTCCATGTCATCCCCTCACACATCCTCAAGCGACAATCTTATTGTATCTTCACTAAATATTCTTGAAGGCTAGAAATACGGAAATGATGAAGCTTCATTTAAGAATATTCTTTGGACTGCTTTGTAAAATGACTGAAGGTGAAACATGTCTAACGTGACCTTAGGGTGAATTTGGAAAAATCACCAACAGAGTAGATTTGAAATGAAGTTTGTTACTTTGTTTGCGGATACTAAGTATGAGGACCCAAAGGTAGAATCAAGCTGAAAAGTATGCAAATGTGAACTTGCAGTGTCTTGGATTAATATACACACTATATTACTGCCATCAAAATGGTAATTGGAACTTGGAAAATCTTTAACAAGGGTCACTGTCTTTATGTGTTTTAAACCTATACAGTTGGTCTGGAAATCCACTCTGGCCACCTGAATGGGACAATGGACCCTGAATAACAAAAAATTGGGTGAGTTCAAAGATCTTATAAAAGAACTTTTTGGGATAAGAATCCTTTCCGTAGTCTGTGGAACTCCTTAGTTCTTGTGTTGTGTAGGGACAGGGCTAGGAAAAACTGCCTAATTTGAGAGTGTTGAATGCAGGAATTTAGCCTGAGGAACATATGCAACCATGCCTACCCTTACTGGCCGTCATTCATAGAAATAGAAATTTTTGGGGCCGGAGAGATAGCATGGAGGTAAGGTGTTTGTTTGCCTTGCATGCTTAAGGACGGTGGTTTGAATCCTGGCATTTCATATGGTCCCCCGAGCCTGCCAGGAATGATTTCTGAGCCAGGAGTAACCCCTGAGCACTGCCAGGTGTGACCCCAAAATAAAACAACAACAACAACAAAAAGAAATAGAAATTTTCAGTAACTGATTTGGTTTTCTTACTATTCCTTTGCCAAATGCCACTAGGGCAACCTCTCTAAGTAAATAAAGAGAATAAAGTCTAAGAGAATATTAATTCCCTTTCTTAGATCAAGAGAATTTTAATGGGAACATCTCAATATTTTAGATTGACAAATACTAAACCATACTTTCCAGCTTTATATCAATGAAGCACTTTGACTCTATATAGAATAGGCTAAAATATACTCCTGTGTGTGAGTTTGGGAAACATGTGTCAAAGTTCCAATTGGCCAACAAGACTAATTTCGCTAGGAATGGTCCTTTCCTTCTCAGTCCCATACCAGTTTCCTCTCTAGATGGGTCATAATAACAGCTGGAGCAAATTGATTCATCAACTGTGTATGTGTGCTGTATGTGTGCAAGTGTGTAAGTGCAGTGGCACTTCTGTTTGTAGTCAATTCATAGGTCTATGTGGAACACTGGAATATTAAACCCACTGGAGCCCTAAGTAGAGATTCTTATGGAAAGACTGAGGAGACACAGTGAACAAATAGGGTAAACAACATAATCATTATAAATCAATGTTAAGGGGCAGGAGAGATAGCATGGAGGTAAAGCCTTTCATGCAGAAGGACAGTGATTAGAATCCCAGCATCCCATATGGTCCCCTGTGCCTGCCAGGGGTGATTTCTGAGCCTAGAGCCAGGAGTAACCCCTGAGTGTTGCTGGGTGTGACCCAAAATCCAAAAAGAAGAAAAAGAAGAAGAAGAAGAAGAAGAAGAAGAAGAAGAAGAAGAAGAAGAAGAAGAAGAAGAAGAAGAAGAAGAAGAAGAGGAGGAAGAAGAAGAAGAAGAAGAAGAAGAAGAAGAAGAAGAAGAAGAAGAAGAAGAAGAAGAAGAAGAAGAAGAAGAAGAAGAAGAAGAAGAAGAAGAAGAAGAAGAAGAAGAAGAAGAAGAAGAAGAAGAAGAAATCAATGTTAAACTAACCATTTGTAAAGTCTAGGAAGTCTTTTATTTACTGTGACTTTGGTATACCAAAAGTTAAAATTTTACTAAACTGGCTACTGAGACTATAAAAAGTGGAATTCTTGATCTAAATATCCTATTAGGGTGACAGAGCAATAGCACAGCAAGTTGAATGCAGGCATATGTATTCCCTGCCTTAGAAAAGTTATTCACGATTTTATGGGTAACAAGCAAAATGTGCCTTTGCCTTTCTATATTTTTGTTTTGCAGTGATGGATATTCTTAAAAGTATCAGTATCCCTTAAGACAGACAATGGGACAACCTAGGTTTCTCAAAAATAGAAAACATTTTTTTCAACAATGATCTATTAAATACTCTACTGGCTTATAAAGTTATTGTTAAAAGAAGCAAAGCTTCACTAAAAAATCAATAACCAAAAAAAAGGGGAAAAATAGAGTCCTTTATGTAATTGTCTATAACTCTTGAAAAGCTAGTGATAAAATTTATATTAAATAGTTTATTTGGGCCCGCAGTTGGACCCAGCAGAGCACACATGCCAGGAAAGCTGTCCCTCTTTTTTCTGGTATGTCAGGGTCTCTGGGCAGACAGCAGGCCACAGACCTCTTGGACTGAACATTTGGTTCAGGAGACTGGGACCCCACATGCCAGGCGGGTCTTAATGGCCATCTCTGGCAACTCGGGCCCTGGGGGGCGGATGGAGGAGGGAAACCCCTCCCCTATGCATACTGGACCCCCTATATTGTTTGTTACTAATACTATTTTTCAAAACTGCATGGGCACATTTGTGCCCACGAGACAAATATACTTTTTAAACATTATCCAAAAACGTTCCTGATCCTAAACTGTTCCTAGGAATGGAATCAGGATGCCCAAGATTTGGATAAAACACTCAAATAGACCTTTATTCTCTAGTCTTTTTGTGGACGTGATTTTTTATATTGACTCCAAGGCTAAACCATAAACAGTCTATCTATATAGTGTATATGGTCTCTATCATGTATTGCCTCTCCCCTCACCCCTGAGTCTCTCCTACCCCCTCATCCCCCAACCCTGAACCATTATCTTCCCCTTATTCAACCCTCTTTATCCTCAGTTCCTAACTGGGTAGACACCAAGACTGACCTTCTGCCCCAACAGACTACCATCCAGCTCCTCATTGAAAGACACCCTCTCGGTCCCCATCTCATGCCTCGACAAAGAACTACAACTAACACGCCTGCTCACCCATGCTTGGTGGCCCCTCTCGCCCCCATCAAACTATGGACTCGTGCATGATACCGGAATCAGCTTCAGTAAAACCCGTTTTACTGTTGTTGTTCAAGGACAATATAGGGTTCCGTAATGCTGCAAAACATGTCTCAAACTCAACTATCACCTGTTGTCTTTGAATACCTTTGTTTTCTTTCTTTCTTTTTTTTATTTTTAAACAACGATTTATTTATCTGTTCTCATTTAATGTATTCATATTTTTTCTATCATTATCATTTTTGGTGCTGCTTGGTACTAAAGCCTTGCCTGGGATAAAATGGCAGATCAAAAACGGACCACAAAAAGTGTGAGTATAACCAGTCATCCTTACCCAGAATAGCACCAGCAATCCAACATGAAACCATATGTTTTTATATGGGCACAGTAAACAAGGGGAAACCATAGACACAGAAATAAGATCTTATCTTCTAGGGATAAGAAATTACACATTTTATAACACTAGGGTGCTTCCCATCCCAGACATGTGTCATGTGGATACAACCCAGTCTCCAGGAGATTGGACAGTGTCAGTTCAACTCCAAACCCTAGATCCCAAATGTAGGACTGATACAGCTCTGGGCAACAACTCCAGGAACCAACTCCATTGGGAGAATTATAGCACAGCTCTAGTACTAATGTGTACAAGTTATGATATGACAATGAGGAAATGACAGCTTGACCCAAGACCAAGTCCTCTTATCACCTCACCTAACACTGGATGGAAACCAGAAGATGTACTGTCTTTTGAACAGCGAAAAAATAAGAGCACCATGTACAGAAAACTGACTTTGACAGCTGCAACTGGGCAGAACTATCCTTGGAACCGACAAGGAAAACCCTGCCCTAGACTGTGGACCAGAACTCTTATTAAATAAAAAAAAAAGGATTTCTTACTGCAGAAGCCCAACTTGGACAACAGAGACTGAGCAGAACCCTTAGGTCCATAATATCCCATACTTTGGCTTGGGGACTGAATGAAAACAGGGAGCATTGGATACAGAAGACTGTACATAACAATGGTGGAATAGAACCTTTAGAACCGTAAAGACTCTAACCTAGACCCTCTCCTAGGACCTATACAAATGCCAAGAACGCTGGATACAGTGGCCTCATTGTCTCACCCACAACTGAGAGGAAAGTTTCCTGGCACCACATACAAAGCCCTTGGGATGAGGTAATGAACACCTATGGAGCCAGGGATTGATTCCATGATGGTATGCTTCAAGGATGGAGAAGCCCTGAATCTCCTAGGCCACGGGAATTCCCATTTTCCCCCTGCTTACTGTGCCTATAAAAAAAAAAGGCGGGGAGGGAACGCCAACCCCTACCACTGCAGCACACCTTCTTTTCCTTGTTTTGTTTTGATTTGTTAGTTTTTGACTTTATTTTCCTTCTTTCCTCCACTTTTCTCTTCCCTTTTCACTCCTGTGATTATTATTTGGTGATTTTTTTTTCTTTTCTCATTAGCCGGGTGCATTTCTTCTTCTTCTTCTTCTTCTTCTTCTTCTTCTTCTTCTTCTTCTTCTTCTTCTTCTTCTTCTTCTTCTTCTTCTTCTTCTTCTTCCTTCTTTCTTCTTCTTTTTCTTTCTTCTTCTTCTTCTTCTTTTCTTCTTCTTCTTTCTTCTTCTTCTTCTTCTTTTTCTTCTTCTTCTTTCTTCTTTTCTCTCTCTCTCTCTCTCTCTTGGTAGTTGCGGCCCATTTTTTCTCTCTTCCTTTTTTTTCTCTTTTCTTCTTTCTTTTTTCTTCTTATCCTCTTTATTGCAAACGACAACAGACTAGACAATCTACAACGAACTATAAAGTGGAGACCAGTTGCACTAGTATGCTGGGGGAAAGGGAGGAAGATAAGAGATGCATGCTGGAAACGGGAGTGGAGGGAGGAAAGCACTGGGGTGGGAGTGCTCCTCATTCATTGTCACTATGTACCATAAATAATGCTGTAAAAATAGTTTATTTGTTTAGGAATAAGGAAAGAAGGGAAATAGAGAAAAAAATGATGGGCAAAAGTTTTTTGGGGGGGTTTCGGGCCACACTCGTTTGATGCCCAGGGGTTACTCCTGGCTAAGCACTCAGAAATTGTACCTGGCTTGGGGGACCATATGGGGCGCCAGGGGATCGAACCGTTGTCCTTCCTTGGCTAGCGCTTGCAAGGCAGACACCTCACCTCTAGCGCCACCACGCCGAACCCAGTATGCTTGTATTTTTATAGGAAAAAAATGCCCAACCTGTCTCTAAAAATACAAGAAAGTGATAGAAAAGATCATCCAGCATCACTCCTCATGTAGAGACAAAGTTTGCTCAGGAGATAGAAAAGTTTTGACCCAAAATAAAACCTATAAAAAACCAACCACTATGTTTCTAGCCATCATCATTCTTTTGAATGTGTTGTTAATGGAACCACCCAGCAGAACCCATGCCCTTGAAGAAAATGCAAGCTCAATAATACCAAGATGTTGGTAATAATAATAATAATAATAATAATAATAATAATAATAATAATACCAAGAGTACCAAGATGTTGCCATTTTGAACAGGATGTTCATGTTTAGGTTCCATAAAGAACATAAAAGAAAGGGGGATATGTTGGATATATAGACATCCAGGAAATAAAGTGCTGAGCTAGAAAGATGATAGTATGAGAAGTGCAGAAAAAAAGTAATTTATAGACCCTTAATTTCTTTTTAACTGACTGAAGTCACTTTATTTCTTTTCTTTATTTAAACATCTTTATTACAAATATGATTGTGATTAGGTTTCAGTCATGTAAAGAACACCCCCCTTCACCAGTGCAACATTCCCACCGCCAATGTCCCAAATCTCCTTCCATTCCACCCCACCCCACCCCCACCTGTACTCCAGACAGGCTTTCCAGTTTCCTCATTCATTCACATGATTATGGTAGTTCTCAGTGTAGTTATTTCTATAACTGCAGTCACCACTCTTTGTGGTGAGCTTCATGAAGTGAATGGGATTGCCTTCTTGACGTCCAACTCTTTCCTATCTTTATTGTTGTATAAAAAGGCCATTAATTTCTGTGTGTTAATTTTGTAGCCTGCCACCTTGCTATATGATTCTATTGTTTCTAGAAGCTTTTTGGTAGAGTCTTTAGGGTTTCCTAAGTAGAGTTTCCTAAGTAGAGTTTCATGTCATCTGCAAACAGTGAGCTTGACTTCTTCCTTTCCTATCTGGATTCCCTTGATATCTTTTTCTTTCCTGATCGCTATAGCAAGCACTTCCAGTACTATGTTGAAGAGTGGTGAGAGCAGACAGCCTAGTCTTGTACCAGAATTTAGAGGAAAGGCTTTTAGTTTTTCTCCATTGAGGATAATATTTGCCATTGGCTTGTGGTAGATGACTTCAACTAGATTGAGAAAGGCTCCTTCCATTCCCATCTTGCTGAGAGTTTTTTTTTTATCAAGAATGGGTGTTGGACCTTATCAAATGCTTTCTTGCATCTATTGATATGTTCATGTGATTTTTATTTTTCTTGTTGTTGATGTTGCGTATGATGTTGATAGATTTATGGATGTTAAACTATCCTTGCATTCCTGGGATGAAACCTACTTGGTCATAGTGTATGATCTTCTTGATGATGCATTGGATTCTATTTGCCAGGATTTTGTTGAAGATCTTTGCATCTGCATTCATCAGGGATATTGGTCTGTAATTTTCTTTTTTGGCAGCATCTCTGTCTGGTTTTGGTATCAAGGTGATGTTGACTTCATAGAAGCTGTTTGGGAATGTTCCCGTTTTTTCAATTTTATGGAAGAGCCTGGCTAGGATTGGTAGTAGCTCCTCTTGAAAGGTTTGAAAAAATTCATTAGTAAAACCATCTGGGCCTGGGCTTTTCTTTTTGGGCAGATGTTTGATTACAGTTTCTATTTCCTCAATAGTGATGAAGGTGTTTAGATGCTACATCCTCCTTACTTAACTGTGGAAAGTTATAAGTGTCGAAGAATTTTTCCATTTCTTTTAGGTTCTCATGTTTAGTAGCATAAAGTTTCTCAAAGTAGTCTCTGATTACCCTTTGGATCTCTGCAATATCTGTCGTGATCTCCCCCTTTTCATTTCTAATACGGATTATCACGTTTCTCTCTTTGTGAGTTTTGCCAATGGTCTATCAATCTTGTTTATTTTTTCAAAGAACCAACTTCTGCTTTTGTTGATCTTTCAAATTGTTTTTTGGTTTTCCACTTCATTGATTTCTGCTTTCAGTTTTGTTATTTCCTTCTCTCCCTATTTTTGGTTCCTATCGTTGGTCATTTACTAATTTTATGAGCTTCGTCATTGTTATTCAGGTATGCCCCTTCTTCCTTCCTGATGGGTGCTTGTAAAGCTATAAATTTTCCTCTCAGGACTGCTCTTGCGGTGTCCCATAGATTCTGGCAGTTTGTGTCTTCATTATCATTTGTTTCCAGGAAAGTTTTGATTTCCTCTTTGATTTCATCTCGGACCCACTGGTGGTTCAGTAGCAAGCTGTTTAATTTCCAATTGTTAAATTTTTTCTTCTGTGTGCCTTTGTAATTCACATCTAATTTCAGAGCCTTGTGGTCAGCAAAGGTAGCCTTCAAGATTTCTATCCTCTTGATTTTATGAATATGTTTTATGTGTCAGCATGTGGTCTATTCTGGAGAATGACCCATGTACATTGGAGAAGAATGTGTATCCAGGTTTTGGGGGGTTGGAGTGTCCTCTCTCTCAGTCTCTCTCTCTCTCTCTCTCTCTCTCTCTCTCTATATATATATATATATATATATATATATATATATATATATATATATATATATATACTAGTCCTCTTTCTTCCAATACTCTTTTTAGGGCTAGTATGTTTTTGTTGGGTTTCAGTCTGGTTGACCTATCAAGTGTTGACAGGGCTGTGTTGAGGTCTCCCATAATTATTTTGTTATTATTGATGTCTTCTTTCAGATTTGTCAGTAATTGTATTAGATAATTTGCTGGTCTCTCTTTGGATATATATATATATATATATATATCTTCTTATATATCTTATATATCTTCACACATATATATATGTGTGTGTGTGTGTGTGTGTGTTTGTCTGATTTCTTCCTGTTGCACATATCCCTTGATTAGTACATAGTGTCCATCTTTTTCCCTTACCACTTTTCTGAGTATAAAGTTGGTGTCATCAGATATTAATATGGCCACCCCAGCTTTTTTGAGGGTGTTGTTTGCTTGGATGATTTTCCTCCAGCCTTTGATTTTGAGTCTATGTTTGTTCTGACTATTCAGGTGTGTTTCTTGTAGGGAGCAGAAGGTTGGATTCATCTTTTTGACCCATTTTGCCACTCTGTCTTTCAATTGGGGAATTTAGTCCATTGACATTGAGGGAGATGATTGTCATAGGATTTAATGTTATCTTTGTAGATAAGTTTGCTGTGTTTATTGGTCTCTTTTGTCTTAAAGTAGACCTGTCAGTTTATCCTTTAAGGCTGGTTTTTCATCTGTGGAGTTTCTGAGCAGTTGTTTATCCATGAAGCTGTGTATCCTTCCTTCAAACCTGAACGTGAGTCGGGCTGGGTGCAGTATTCTCGTTGAGGCATTTATTTCATTCAGTCTTGTCACAATAGCCCACCAATGTCTTCTGACCTGGAGAGTTTCTTGTGACATATCTGCTGTAAGTCTTAGGGATGCTCTTTTGTAATTTCCCTTTTAGATCTTTTTGCTTTCAGTATTCTATCTCTATCTGTGGGATTTTTATTGTAACAAGGATGTGTCTTGGGGTGTTTTTCTTTGAGTCTCTTTTAGCTGGTACTCTTCGGGCATGCAGGATTTGACCGCATGTAGTCTTTAACTCTGGGAGTATCTCTTTGATGATATCTTTGACAGTTGATTCTTCCTGGAGATCTCCTACCTGGGCCTCTGGGACTCCAATGATTCTTATGTTGTTTTTGTTGTGTTTATCAAAGACTTCTATTTTCATCTGTTCACATTCCTTGAGTACTTTTTTTATTGTCTGATCATTTGTCTTAAGGTTCTTTTCCAATTTCTTCTGCTGTGTTGAGTTTTTCTGCATCTCATTTTCCAGTATGCCTATTCTGTCCTCAGCTGCTGTTACCCTGCTGGAGAGGCCATCCACTGAGTTTTTCAGTTGAGCTACTGTGTTTTTCAGATCTATTATTTTAGTTTGGAGTTTTCTGATTCTGTCTTTGTGTTCTGTTCAGATTGATCTATGCTTTCTTTGAGTTCTACAAAAATCTTCCATATTTCTATTCTATGTTCCTTATCCTAGAGGTTAATCAGATGGTTGGAATTTTTTAGGTCATCTGAGCTATTCTCTTCATTCTCTGTGCATAGTATTTGCCTGCAAGGTTTCCCCATTGTCACGCTTGTAGTGTGGTTTTTCCTGCTTGTTGTTGTGGGTTTCATTGGTTAGAAAGAGTGCACAGCCCCTAAGTGACAGTTTTTTGGGGGTGCGTTCCCTAGGCCTCTGAGGAGAGCTTCGGTATTCAATAAACACAGACAGGCATAGCAAAGATTTCCCTTGAAGTCCTCAGAGTGATGAAAGGCACAGCAGGGCGGAGCCTCCGCAGGCCAGAGTGCTCAGCTTACTGCTTGGCGAACCCCACAGCCAGACTTTACTCACTCACTCGCTGGGCAGCTTCAGACCCTTAATTTCTAATACCAGAAAGCCTACACCCTTCAGGATTCCCCTATTAGTGGTGGTCCTGAATTCACTCTTTTCTCTGGCCCCTCTCCCAGGAGAAGACATCCAGAGACTTTGGCTTTAGCTATTCCAGGCCCCTTTCATGGGAAGGCTTAGGTAGTCTTGATGAACAGAGAGGCAATTTTATGTTAACATTTTCTCTTCTTCCTGAGTTTACTGGTTCTAAACAATAACGTATATGAAATACAGTCAGGCTTCTACATCCATGAAGCTATGTATCTCCTAACCCCATGCTTTTGTCTTGTTTTCTTTTTTAAAATGTTTTCTATGAGCCACACCCAGGGGGTCTCAAGGGTTACTGCTAGCTCTACACTCAAAAAATGCTCATGGTGGGCTTGGGGATCCTTATGGAATAAAAGGCACCAAATAAGGGCCAACCAAATGCAAAGCAAACACACTTTCTGTTGTGCTATTCCTCTGGCCTTCTCTCTTGTTTCCTTAATCCTCATGAAGTCCCTGCTTCAGGCCTGTTCATCCAGGGCCTGTCCCTGACATTGGATCTTACAGATTTTTTTTTTTTTTGGTTTTTTGGGCCACACCCGGTGACGCTCAGCGGTTACTCCTGGCTATGCGCTCAGAAGTCGCTCCTGGCCATATGGGACGCCGGGGGATCGAACCGCGGTCTGTCCTAGGCTACCGCAGGTAAGGCAGGCACCTTACCTTTAGCGCCACCGCCCGGCCCCGGATCTTACAGATTTGATAGAATGAATGGTTAAAAGAAGCTCCTGCTGCCTTGTTTCCAGAAAGTTTTGCAGAGACAGTCAGGTCCTGTGCTCCAACACCACAGCTGGGATGGCTCCAGCCTGAAGGTTCCCTCTCTCCCTCTCCCTCTCTTTATTTTTCACCCTCTCTCTCCTTTCCCTCTTCCTCCATTCCCTCCTCCCTTCCCCGTTCCCACTTCCTCTCCTCCATCCTCCTCATCCCTCCCTTTTGCCTCTCTCTTCTCACCCTCTCTTCTCTCTGTTTCTCTTCTCTCTCCCTCTCTCTACCTCTTTTCCCTTTTCCCATTTCCCCTCTCCCTCCACCCATTCCCTATCCATCAGACTCCCCATCTTGTACATCTCTCCTCCTCTCTCCTTTCTTCTTCTTCTTCTTCTTCTTCTTTTTCTTCTTCTTCTTCTTCTTCTTCTTCTTCTTCTTCTTCTTCTTCTTCTTCTTCTTCTGCTGCTGCTGCTGCTGCTTCTTCTTCTTCTTCTTCTTCTTCTTCTTCTTCTTCTTCTTCTTCTTCTTCTTCTTCTTCCTCTCTCTCTCTCTCTCTCTCTTCCCCCCTATCCCATGTCTCAGATGGCAACATTGCTGACTGCCCAGCAGGGACCCCTGTAGAAATCATTGCGATTTGGGGGCTCAACCTCGAGTTCTGTCATATGGCATTGAGACTTTCATGGGAGGCCCCGGGTTGGACACGTCTGTAGGGTGGAAGCACGTCTCTGCACACATGCAGAGTCCTGGCACACCCAGCCGGGTGCCCCAACAGCTCAGATCATGCCATCGCAATCCCCCAAACCCCAACCCGTTGCCACTCCTGGGCCAGGTTCCGAGTTCTTGCCCCCACCTTACAAGTGTCTTAACCGCTCCTCGTTTGCATATCAAACCTGTAAATTAAAACTTAAAAAAATAAAATGGTTAAAAGAAATTTTAAACATCAAAATGTAAATAAAAATGGGAAAGCTAAAATGAAAATATTAACTAGTCTAAAATTTATATAAGATTTCATAAGATTCTCATTTTATAGTTTAAAAGAGCTGGGGAGGCAGAGCTTGGTTTTAGAGTGAATGAACAGAGAGAGAGAGATGAAAGATGCATCTAGGAGCCAGAGTGATAATACAGTGGGGAGGGAACATGCCTTGCACTTAACCAATCCAAGTTCGAATCCTGGATCCCATTTGGTTCCTTGAACCCAACAAGAATCACCCCTGAATGAAAATCCAGGAGTGTTGAACATGCATACTCCTGTACGCAGCACGCAGTACCTTAGACTGCTCGGCCATCTTGATATCTTGAATATGCATACTCCTAAGAAATAGATACACTTAGTTAAAATTTGAAGAGGGCTGAATAAGAGAAAGCCGTCACTATGATAACTGCTTTTATCTCTCCCTCCCTAAGAAATCCCTTTCAGATAAATCCACTTCAGACACTTCTGTACCATCTGTAACTAGTCCCCTTTGATATAGAAGACCTTAACCTGGTTATATTGCATATATAGGCAATTGTCTGTCAATGTTTGCCTTTGCTTTTCCTAATATTATTGGTCTAGGTTAATAACTATGGGATGTAATTGGGAATCAGAACTATTAGGCTCTGATCCAAGCTTTTCACTCTAATGTCTATCCATTTTTTGTCACCATAAATTTACAAAATTAGGGCTGGAGTGATAGCACAGCAGTAGGACATTTGCCTTGCATGCAGTCGACCCATAATAGATTATGGTTCGATCCCTGGCATCCTATATGGTCCCCTGAGTCTCCCAGGAGCGATTTCTGAACACAGAGCCATTATTGGAATAAGGCTGACCACCTGGTAGCAGAAAGATCTGGTTCAATCACTGGCATCCCATATGAACTCTCAGGCATTGCCAGGAGTGATTTCTTTATTTTGTTCTGTTTTGGGGGGGGTTGTTTTTGTGTTTTTGGGCCACACCCACTGACACTCAGGGATTACTCCTGGCTATGTACTCAGAAATTGCTCCTGGCTTGGGAGAACCATATGGGAATCCGGGGGAACTGAACTGCGGTCCATCATTGGCTGGCGCTTGCAAGGCAGGCACCTTACTTATAGCACCACCACTCCAGCTCCAGAAGTGATTTCTTAATGCAGATACAGTAGTAAGCCCTGATCAAGTTGGGTGTGGCCCATTCAGTCTGGTTCTCGTAGCACCATGAGGCATGAAACAGCACCACTTGGCTAGGACCCAAGAGTGAACTACATTAACGAAAGCCAACAATGCAGGTTGAATAGGATAGTGACTGGCTCCCAAGACTCCTGAAAAGATTTTCATGTTTAATTATCTAACAGTAAAAACTCTGCAATTGTTTTCCTAAGTATTTACCCAGAATAATTAAGACACAGCAACAAGATAGTCAGCATTCAAATGTTTATTGATGCTCCTCTACTCACCATAGTTTGAAAGCAATGGTGAGGGTGCTTTGATGGTTGAATAAATACACACTGGTACATTTATACAGTGGACTTACAAGTCAGCAATAAAAAGTAAATTAATCAAGCTAGAAAATATATGGAGGAACAAAGTACACATTCCTAAGACAGAACGTTGGTCTGACAGGACTTCTGTCACACTGTTCCAATAGCATGGAATTCTGAAAGGGAAAAGTCTTAGAGAAAGACTATCAGGGTTATAAAGAGAGAAAAAAGTGAACATGTAGACAGCATCTCTGAGGTTTCCTGAACTGGCAGATGATAGGGGAACTTCCTCTGTCTCCGCCCCTCCCCAGACTGTGACTCAGAGGTTTCCCGGGCTGGCAGACGGTAGGAGAACTCCCTCTATCTCTGTCCCTCCCCCAACTGCGTCTCTGAGGTTTCCCGGGAACTTCCGCTGTCTCCTGCCCTCCCCTGACCATGTCTCCAAGGTCTCTAGAGCCGCAGGGACGGCCTAGGATCTATAGAAGGAAGGAGTTTCTGGCAGAGGCCTGGAAGGGGTGGAGCTCTGCTGACTTCCAGGTAGGGGAGGAGGACAAGGGAGCCAGGCTCAACAGCGCCCTCTACCAGTGTGGCCAGGAGAGGTACTGCACTAGTTGGCAGTAAGAGGGGGAAGCAACTAACCAGGCTCCACTGGAGGGTGCGCAAGTAGCCAAACCTTAGTCAGCCCACCCAACAGTCACACCCAGAATTGCAATCCAGAGAAGGGACCCAGTCCCGCACCACAGGGAGCAAATGTGGGCCGAAATAGAAAGACATTGCTCTCCAAGCCACACCAATAAATGCAAAGAAACATGGGTAAACTGAGGGAAACCCTAACAGCTGGAGATATGGAGAGAAACCCTAGTAATTTCCCAAGTCTACCAAAATTCACAGATCCAATAGAAGAAGATTTAAAAGCAGCCATGAAAAGGAAATGAATGCAATAGTAAAGGAAATGAAAGAATTGCTAGTCACTGAGTACAAGAAATCCATGGATAAACAAATTAGCCAAATTAAAGAAGATCTGTACAGAGCATTAGAGATTCCATACAAAGGGAATTAAAGGAATTAATAGACACCGTAAAAAGTCAAACGAGCAGAATCACAGAGTTGGAGAAGCACATAGAACAACTAAAAGAAAAACTACAAACAAAAAACCAACAAGAAACCAACAAGGAAATAAGAAGCAAGGCACTGGAAGAAAAAGTCCAGTATTTAATGAAAAAATACAAAAGAAATAATCTAAGAGTTGTAGGTATAAGAAGGGGAGGAAACAGGGAAAGGGAAAGAACAAGTAGTTAGGGAAATAATAGCAGAAAACTTTCCCACCCTTTGGAAAGAGGACTCGGTGCAAATCAAAGAAGTGAAAAGAGTCCCTAATAAAAATAGACCCTAATAAATAAACAATAAGACATATAGTAATTCAAATGGCAAAAAAAAAACACAAAGAGAAAGATGAACTCCTTAAAGCAATAAGGGAAAAAAACCCTCAAGTACAAAGGAAGGGACATAAGAATCAAACCAGATCTCCCATTTGAAGCAGTTCAAGCAAGAAGACAGTAGAATGAGATATTTAAACTACTGAATAAAAGAAATTTCCAACCTGGGGTCCAAAACCCAGCAAAAACTCTCATTCATATGGGAGGGTAGCCTAAAAACTTTCTCAAACAAAAACTAACTTGCATTATTTGTGCAAACAAAACCAATTCTAAATTACCTACTCAGAGATGAACTACACAAGACAAACCCCCATTGTAACAAAAACTACCCTACACAACACAACTGCACAACAGCCCTCTCTGTCAATAATCTCCCTAAATGTTAATGGACTTAAATCTCCCATTAACAGACACATAGTAGAGAACTGGATTAGAAAACATAAACCAGGGGCCGGGAAGGTGGCGCTAAAGGTAAGGTGTCTGCCTTGCAAGCGTAGGATGGACTGCGGTTCGATCCCCCGGTGTCCCATATGGTCCCCCCAAGCCAGGGGCGATTTCTGAGCGCATAGCCAGGAGTAATCCCTGAGCGTCAAACGGGTGTGGCCCAAAAACCAAAAAAAAAAAAAAAAAAAGAAAACATAAACCGAACTTCTGCTGCCTGCAAGAAACACACCTACAAGTACAGGACAGGCACAGGCTTAGAATAAAAGGGTGGAAATCAATTTTTCAAGCCAATGGAAAACAAAGAAGAGCAGGGACAGCCATTCTTATATCAGACCAAATTCCATTCAACCTCAAGAAAGTGATCAGAGGCAAAGAGGGTCACTACATACTAATTAGGGAACACTAGATCAGGAGGTACTAACCCTGATAAATATTTATTCACCTAATGTAGAGTCAGAAAAATATGTGAGGCAATTGCCTGCTAACCTGGAGAAACACATGAAGGGAAATGTGATAATAGTAGGAGATCTCAGTACTCCACAATTACCACTGGACAGATCCAGCAGACAGAAAAATAGCAAAGAAATAAGAGCCCTAAATGAAAAATTAGAAGAACTAGGGCTAATAGACTTATATAGGGCCCTCTATCCCCAGAAATCAGAATACACAATCTTCTCAAGCCCTCATGGAACTCTCTCCAGAATAGACCATGTCCTGGGATATAAATCCAACTTGTACAAAACCACAAATGTAAGGATCATTAGAAGCACCCTCTCAGATCACTATGTAACAGAGGTCCAAATGGTAAAAAGAAGCAATGGAGAAAATCCAACACCTGGAGATTAACCAACATGCTGCTCAACAATAGCTGGATCAAGGAGAAACTCAAGGAAGAAGTAAAAAGATTCCTTGAGACAAACGATAATGAAGAGACAACTTGTCAAAATTTGTGGAACACAGCAAAAGCAGTAATTAGGGGCAAACTCATAGCAATACAGGCCTAAGTCAGGAAAAAGGGAAATGACAAATCAACAGTTTAAAGGATCACCTTAAGGAACTGGCACAACAGCAGCAAAGAAATCCAACCACAATCAAAAGGCAAGAAATAATAAAAACCAGAGCAGAAATAAACAACATAGAAACTAAGTAAACAATACAAAAAATCAATGAGACCAGGACTTGGTTTTTCGAAAAAATTAACAAGATAGACAAACCACTGGCAAAATTACCAAAAAAAAGAGGGAAAACATCCAAATTAGTAGGATTACAAATGAAAGGGGAGAGATTACAACAGAACCCCAAGAGATAAAGAATATCATAAGGTCGTTCGTTAGTCTAGAGAACTCAGTATAAAAGGACAGATTCCTCAAAAAATACTATCTTCAGAGACTTGAAAAGGAAGATCTAGAAAGTCTAAACAGGCCAATCACTTCAGAGGAAATTGAAGATGTAATTAAGAAACTCCCTAAGAACAAAAGTCCAGGTCCAAATGGCTTTACAGGTGAATTCTATCAAACATTCTGAGAATTACTACCATTAATCCACAGGCTCTTTCAAACCATTGAAAAGACAGAAATCCTCCCCAACTCCTTTTATGAGGCTGATATCACACTCATTCCCAAAGATGGCAAGGACACCACCAAGAAAGAAAACTACAGACCAATCTCATTAATGAACATAGATGAAAAAATACTCAACAAAATTTTAGCTAACCGAATTCAGCACTGCATAAAAAAGATTATACACCATGACCAAGTGGTTTTCATCCCAGGGATTCAAGGTTGGTTCAACATATGCAAATCAATCAACATCATATACCACATCAACAACAAGAAAGACAAAAACCCGGAGGGAATTTGGTTCAAGGAGCTGTTGTGGAGAACTGTGTCGTTTCTATGTCTGGGATCCAGGAGTCAAGGCTGGACGTTCAGTGCCTAATTTCCTGGGGTCTAAGTTGGTTTCACATGACATATGTTCAAAGAGGGATTAAAACGACACTAAAGAAGCAGATCCGCTAGAACCACAAAGAAAGACTTCATCATAAACTCCATTTCTTGAGCAGTACAGACACCAAGATCTCTAGAAACAAAGGCCTGATTTTACGATCCATGACGAAGCAGAAGTCTTCTATACACCACAAAAGCACCGAGGGGAGAGTAAATGATTATACAAGGAATCTATAGTTAATCCCATGACAGTATACTTCAAGGGTGGAGAAACCCTGTATCTCAGGGGTCCTCAAACTTTTTAAACAGGGGCCCAGTTCACTGTCCTTCAGACTGTTGGAGGGCCAGATTATAGTAAAAACAAAAATTATGAACAAATTTCTATGCACACTGCATATATCTTATTTAGAAGTGAAGAAACAAAATGGGAATAAATACAATATGTGGCCCGCAGGCCATAGGGAATTCTCTCTATAATGTCCCCAATAGTTTATATAATAGCCTATGCAGGGGAAAAACAATAATCCTTTTATCCACATATATATTTATTGATTGATTTTTTTACTTCTTTATTTTGGTGTAGATATTGAAGTTGATGTCTCCAATTTTATTTTATTTTATCTTTCTCTTTTTGCTTGCACTCGGCATGATTCAATTTCAGGATCGAGACTATTGTGTGGTGTTTCTCTTTATTGCTGTAATGCTCACTGGATATTTCATTTGATGTTTCTTTCTGTATGGTTGTGGTGTTTCAATTACCTTTTTCCTGTCCTCTTTCAAACTGAGGCTGAAAGCCTCTAGAAGGACTTCGCCCATAATTAGCTTATTTGATTTTTTTACCCCTTTCTATTGCGTTTCTTTCCTTCAAACAAATCCACATAACTCGAACTATCTAGCTCCACCTCTCAAATAGAGGGGGAAACAAGAGAGGGTACCAGGACCAAACAGATATATGATTACTAGTAGTTAGCTAGACACAGAGGGGACCACTTACTATAGTAGCCCAAGGGGTGATGGTTGGGGATATGAGTTGCAGGAAGGGAACGGGGGAGAGGGGAAGACAAATTTGGTGATGGGTATTCCTCTGATTCAATGTTAATATGTACTTAAAATACTACTGTGAAAGATATGTAAGCCAATATGTTCGAAATAAAAATTAAAAATAAATAAATAGTTAAAAAAACAAAAAGTGAACATATAGAACATGAGACATTGGTAGCCATGATACTGTTGTGTAGGACACACTGGTCTACACATGACAGTATGCATTTGTCAAAGCCCCCAGGACTGCAACATCACAGGCTTAATCCTATTAATCTTTCACTAAGAACATATCAATATAGCCCATTACAAACAACACTAATTACACAGTTAAAAACTGGAGAATTGTTGAACGTATATGAAGTGGAATACTGAAATTTTCTATTATCCTTTCTTTCTTTCTACTACAAAAATTTTTCTGTAATCCTAAAATGACACCAAAAAATACTTTTTAGTACTATAAGAGAATATCCAGCTATTAATCCCAAACAGAGTAATTCAGCATGTCCACAAAGCTGTGTATCTGTACCCTCTACCTAGTTCCAAAAATCTCACTGATCCCAAAGAATGCCTTGTCCTCTCCACTCTATATACTACCTTCACTTCCAGCCTCAACCCTGACCTATATTACCTTGCTTTGTCTCTAAGGATTTACCTATTCTGAATATTAAATAGAAATGACACATACAAATATTGGACTTTTTCAACTGATTTCTTCCACTTACTGTAGTTCTTTGGGTTAATTTATCTTGTAGCATTATCAGTATGGATTCCTAGTTATAGGTGACTAATTATTCACTGTATGAAGAGACCACACTTAATTAACCACTCATCTGTTGAGGAACATCTGAACTGTTTCCACTTTGAGGCAGCAGTATCTAGTTACATGAGGTATTACACAATGCAACTCTTTATGTATTTTTCAGATCTCACCACCTATGTCATGGTGAATTAGGTTAATTTGTGGCTCTTAATCTATGCAGATTATACAAATACATAATCTGATTTTTTATAAATTATCTTTATTTAAACACCGTGATTACAAATATAATTGTAGTTGCATGATTACAGTCATGTAAAGAACACCCCCTTCACCAGTACAGGATTCCCACCACCAATTTCCCAGATCTATCTACTCCCCACCCCACCCACACCTGTACTCGAGACAGGCTTTCTTTTTCCCTCATTCATTCACATTGTTATGATAGTTTTCAGAGTAGTTATTTCTCTAACTGCACTCATCACTCTATGTGGTGAGCTTCATGTCATGAGCTGCATCTACTGAGAAGATAGGGGGAAATAAGGGTTGGGACAGAGACAGTAAAATATTAGAAATGAGAGTTGTAGGGCAGTATCAAGGTCACAATACAAGATGTTATGAATATATAAAATATATGCATACAATACTATCAATAGGAAAACAAGGAAAAAAAAATTTCATGACTGTCCTAACATAAACCAGTACTAAAACGGCCCACCCTCCTCCCAAAGTGCATTTCCATTAGTGTAGGTAGAGGTAAGGGGGAAGCCTGAGGACCACTAAGAGTCCATCTGAACCCACTTCTGGCCATCTGAGCTGGCACCCAGGGAAGGCCTGGAGTCAGGGGAAAAAGACAAGGATGGCTGGGGGCCTGCCAAGCCTCCCAGCACTCCCCAGGCCAGGAAGAAGGGCTCCGGTATGGGGCCTCCCCAAACCCCATACCTGGCAAGAGCTGGTCTCCAGAATCAAAGAGGGAACCGAAAGCCAGATGTCTGCTAGCCCTCCTCCCTATGCACCTCCCCCCTGGAGTACGGAGGGAGGGGGGAAGCCTGAGGACCACTAAGAGTCCACCTGAACCTACTTCTGACCACCTGAGCCAGCAGGTAGGGCCTGGAGCCCAGGGGAAAAAAAGGGGGTAGGCTATGGGGCCTGCCAAACCTCCCAGCACTCCCCAGGCTAGGGAGAAAGGCTCTGGCATGGGGTCTCCCCAAACCCCGTGCCCGGCAACACTTGCATAAGCTCAGTTTTTCTGATCTGTTAGTTCAGTGTGAAAATTTCTAATTTCAGTTGACAAATCTTCTTGATGCTTAATTTTGCTCCAGTCAAGTCTATCGATGCTTTTTTTGAGCTCCCTGAACATTTTCCATAATTCTACTCTAAACTTATTTGAGAGGATACCTATTTGTTAACTACTTTTTAGATTATTAGAGGAGCCATCTTGATTTCTCTAAATATGGGGGTGTACTGCAAAATTACTCCATTAGCAAGGCTGTAGATTGCTTCTTAAAATGTGCAGAAATGGAATTCAGGGGTTCGAGGAGCGGCCGCGTTTCGGGTGTGGGTCCTGAAGAGGTTATAGTCCTTGGAGTCTAGGCAGGCTCAGCAGAAAAGAGGCAGAGAGCATGGCCACTGTGCTTTATAAGTCTCTGGGTACCCAATCACACAGCAGGAATTGGCCCCACATGTGCTGGATGGGGACGTCTTACCGGGTGTGGGTCCTGAAGAGGTTATAGTCCTTGGAGTCTAGGCAGGCTCAACAGAAAAGGGCACATAATCTGATTTTTAAGAGAGCAATCAAAAAAATTTATGTACAGGGAGCAGATAGTTCAACAGTAAGGTGCAAATACCCTGCCTACCTGCTGTATACTCTTCTTTCTCCTCTTCTCTCTCTCTCTTTCTCTCCTGCCTACTTGCTGTATACTCTTCTCTCTCCTCTCTTCTCTCTCTCTTTCTCTCCTGCCTACCTGCTGTATACTCCTTTCTCTCCTCTCTCTCCCCCCACACCCTCACCCTCGCCCGGTGGGTAAAGTATTTGCAAGTGGCCGACCCAGGTTGATCCCCAGTTTCTCATAGGGTCCCACCATCATCACCACAAGTGATTCCTGAGTGCAGAGTCAGAAATAACCTCTGACCACCAACAGGTGTGGTCCAAAGACAAAAAAAATTTAATTTGGCAAATGTATCATTTTATTTACTTTCTGAATAATATATAAATATATAAAACTAAATAGTATAAATAAATATTAATCAATATAGTCTAAATACATTTTTTTGTGAACCAAAGATTTAATTGTAGCTTTTTGAGGTAAATTACTTAAAAAAGTAGTGTTCTGGGCCCGGAGAGATAGCACAGCAGCGTTTGCCTTGCAAGCAGCCGATTCAGGACCAAAGGTGGTTGGTTCAAATCCTGGTGTCCCATATGGTCCCCCGTACCTGCCAGGAGCTATTTCTGAGTAGACAGTCAGGAGTAACCCTTGAGCACAGCCGGGTGTGGCCCAAAAACCAAAACCAAAAACAAAAACAAAAAAGTAGTGTTCTGTGGCTGGAGCAGTAGTCAACAAGTAGGGCATTTGCTTTGCAGGGAGCTGACCCAGGCTAGATTCCTGGCAACCCATATGGTTCCCTGAGCACCACCAAGAATGACCCTTCAGCTCAAAGCTAGGAGAAACCACTGAGCCATTGAACCAGGTGTGGCCCAAAAACAAAACAAAAACAACAACAACAACAAAAGATAAAGGGCTTTCATTCCAAAAGTATGGTGCTATGCTGGGTAAGAAGTAAAGTCATTGGAAACACTTAACTACAGGTCCACACAGGACAGTGAAAGATATGCACCAGCCTGTCTCTTAAGGTTTCCATCACATGTCTTTTGTCTGCAACCACTAGCACAGTGTATCAGTTCATGAGATCAAGAACTGACATACATCTTGCTGGCATGCCCCAGTAGTATGAGAATCTAATCTCCCTACGGATTAATCACTTCAAATTGTAATTTATTTTGTTTTTGAGTCTGTGTAGAGTTTGATTTTGTTTTCGTGTTTTGTGCTGTTTGTTTTTTGTTTGTTTGGGTCACACCTGGCAGCGTTCAGGGGTTACTTCTGGCTCTATGCTCAGAAATCGCCCCTGGGGGACCATATGGAATGTCCTTCCAGATGTAAGGCCAACACCTTACCTCCAGGCTATCTCTCCAGCCCCTGTTTGTTTTGTTTTTGAGTCATACCTAGCAGTGCTCAGGACTTATTCCTGGTTTTGTGTTCTAGAGCCACTCTTCGTGGGGCTCAAGGGAATCTTTTCGGTGCTGGAAATTGAATCTATGTTGGCCATATGCAAGGCAAACACCCTGCCTACCTGCTGTATACTGTCTCTGTCTCTCTCTCTCTCTGTTTCTGTCTGTGTTTGGCTCTCTCTCTTTTTCTCTCTCTCTCCCTCCCTCCCTCACCCAGTTGGTAAAGTGTTTGCCTTACATGTGGACATCCTGGGTTTGACCAGGGTATTGCCTAACATGTAGAATTCTCAGCAAGATTCTCACACAACTGAGACGCTGCCCTAGTTTCCTTTTCCCTTAACCCACCCCTTTTAATATGTAAAAGACCATGAGCTAGAGACCAGAGCAATAACACAGAGGTAAGGTATTTGTAAGGTAAGGTATTTGTCTTGCACGCAGCCAACACAGGATGGGCCCCAGTTCAAATCCCGGCATCCTATATGGTTCAGGCATCCTATATGGTCCCCAAGCCTGACAGGAGACACTTCCAAGTGCAGAGCCAGGAGTAAACCCTGAGCCACTGGATGAGACCCAAAAACCAAAAACAAAACAAAACAAAAAGAAGACCATGAGATATTTATATGTTATATTTGCCCTTCCCCCGTATGTGAATTGAAGTCTGCACAATGAAGATTGTGGGGGATGGACAGTTAGTGTGCTCAGTCTACGAGGCTGGAAGCCCCAGACTCCAAGCCTTTTTCTCCCTAATGGATGTTTTGTTCTTAATTCTCGTGGAATTAGACCCTTTCTTCCAGGCTGGATTATGGAAAGTGGAACCTTTATTCTCTGGTACTGCTTTTTCTGTGAAGTATGGACACCCTCAGGCCTCATACCTTTGTGAGGACAGCATTCTAACACCTATCTCTATCACTGATGCCATGGAAGGTAACATAATACCAAGATGCCCAATTCAACAATACTTGGCTTTCAAACTGTCAATAACTGAATGACAGCGGTTTATGAGCTTCTCCTTGGATACTCACAGCTTGTAACTAGGAATTCACGAGAGTGTCCTTCTATAGTAGGGCAGGACCTCATCCCTGCCCCATCCGACATATTCACACATTTGAAAACTACTCTTGGCTACTGATAGAGACTGGTAAAGCCAAGTGAGCAAAGAGACAAGAGGGTCTTTCATGTGGAAGAGAAGATGAGCGTCTTCCTCAGCGTGTTCTGCAGGCAAACATGGTACTTCTCTTTAGGAGACACTCTGCTGTTCCAAGCATACATGTGCTTGTTGAGTTCGATATGGAGATCCATGAGGGGACGTTTTCTGGAGGGACCGAGAAGGCAAAAATTAATGCCGTGCAACTATCAAAGAGGAGACAAGTGTCATCAAAGTGAAATGAGGAGAAGAGATTAAGTGTTTTGAAATTGTTCCTGTGAAAAATTGTAGCTTTTTGAGGTAAATTACTTAAAAAAGTAGTGTTCTGGGCCCGGAGAGATAGCACAGCAGCGTTTGCCTTGCAAGCAGCCGATTCAGGACCAAAGGTGGTTGGTTCAAATCCTGGTGTCCCATATGGTCCCCCGTACCTGCCAGGAGCTATTTCTGAGTAGACAGTCAGGAGTAACCCTTGAGCACAGCCGGGTGTGGCCCAAAAACCAAAAACCAAAAACAAAAACAAAAAAGTAGTGTTCTGTGGCTGGAGCAGTAGTCAACAAGTAGGGCATTTGCTTTGCAGGGAGCTGACCCAGGCTAGATTCCTGGCAACCCATATGGTTCCCTGAGCACCACCAAGAATGACCCTTCAGCTCAAAGCTAGGAGAAACCACTGAGCCATTGAACCAGGTGTGGCCCAAAAACAAAACAAAAACAACAACAACAACAAAAGATAAAGGGCTTTCATTCCAAAAGTATGGTGCTATGCTGGGTAAGAAGTAAAGTCATTGGAAACACTTAACTACAGGTCCACACAGGACAGTGAAAGATATGCACCAGCCTGTCTCTTAAGGTTTCCATCACATGTCTTTTGTCTGCAACCACTAGCACAGTGTATCAGTTCATGAGATCAAGAACTGACATACATCTTGCTGGCATGCCCCAGTAGTATGAGAATCTAATCTCCCTACGGATTAATCACTTCAAATTGTAATTTATTTTGCTTTTGAGTCTGTGTAGAGTTTGATTTTGTTTTCGTGTTTTGTGCTGTTTGTTTTTTGTTTGTTTGGGTCACACCTGGCAGCGTTCAGGGGTTACTTCTGGCTCTATGCTCAGAAATCGCCCCTGGGGGACCATATGGAATGTCCTTCCAGATGTAAGGCCAACACCTTACCTCCAGGCTATCTCTCCAGCCCCTGTTTGTTTTGTTTTTGAGTCATACCTAGCAGTGCTCAGGACTTATTCCTGGTTTTGTGTTCTAGAGCCACTCTTCGTGGGGCTCAAGGGAATCTTTTCGGTGCTGGAAATTGAATCTATGTTGGCCATATGCAAGGCAAACACCCTGCCTACCTGCTGTATACTGTCTCTGTCTCTCTCTATCTCTGTTTCTGTCTGTGTTTGGCTCTCTCTCTTTCTCTCTCTCTCCCTCCCTCCCTCACCCAGTTGGTAAAGTGTTTGCCTTACATGTGGACATCCTGGGTTTGACCAGGGTATTGCCTAACATGTAGAATTCTCAGCAAGATTCTCACACAACTGAGACGCTGCCCTAGTTTCCTTTTCCCTTAACCCACCCCTTTTAATATGTAAAAGACCATGAGCTAGAGACCAGAGCAATAACACAGAGGTAAGGTATTTGTAAGGTAAGGTATTTGTCTTGCACGCAGCCAACACAGGATGGGCCCCAGTTCAAATCCCGGCATCCTATATGGTCCCCAAGCCTGACAGGAGACACTTCCAAGTGCAGAGCCAGGAGTAAACCCTGAGCCACTGGATGAGACCCAAAAACCAAAACCAAAACAAAACAAAAAGAAGACCATGAGATATTTATATGTTATATTTGCCCTTCCCCCGTATGTGAATTGAAGTCTGCACAATGAAGATTGTGGGGGATGGACAGTTAGTGTGCTCAGTCTACGAGGCTGGAAGCCCCAGACTCCAAGCCTTTTTCTCCCTAATGGATGTTTTGTTCTTAATTCTCGTGGAATTAGACCCTTTCTTCCAGGCTGGATTATGGAAAGTGGAACCTTTATTCTCTGGTACTGCTTTTTCTGTGAAGTATGGACACCCTCAGGCCTCATACCTTTGTGAGGACAGCATTCTAACACCTATCTCTATCACTGATGCCATGGAAGGTAACATAATACCAAGATGCCCAATTCAACAATACTTGGCTTTCAAACTGTCAATAACTGAATGACAGCGGTTTATGAGCTTCTCCTTGGATACTCACAGCTTGTAACTAGGAATTCACGAGAGTGTCCTTCTATAGTAGGGCAGGACCTCATCCCTGCCCCATCCGACATATTCACACATTTGAAAACTACTCTTGGCTACTGATAGAGACTGGTAAAGCCAAGTGAGCAAAGAGACAAGAGGGTCTTTCATGTGGAAGAGAAGATGAGCGTCTTTCTCAGCGTGTTCTGCAGGCAAACATGGTACTTCTCTTTAGGAGACACTCTGCTGTTCCAAGCATACATGTGCTTGTTGAGTTCGATATGGAGATCCATGAGGGGACGTTTTCTGGAGGGACCGAGAAGGCAAAAATTAATGCCGTGCAACTATCAAAGAGGAGACAAGTGTCATCAAAGTGAAATGAGGAGAAGAGATTAAGTGTTTTGAAATTGTTCCTGTGAAAAATTGTAGCTTTTTGAGGTAAATTACTTAAAAAAGTAGTGTTCTGGGCCCGGAGAGATAGCACAGCAGCGTTTGCCTTGCAAGCAGCCGATTCAGGACCAAAGGTGGTTGGTTCAAATCCTGGTGTCCCATATGGTCCCCCGTACCTGCCAGGAGCTATTTCTGAGTAGACAGTCAGGAGTAACCCTTGAGCACAGCCGGGTGTGGCCCAAAAACCAAAACCAAAAACAAAAACAAAAAAGTAGTGTTCTGTGACTGGAGCAGTAGTCAACAAGTAGGGCATTTGCTTTGCAGGGAGCTGACCCAGGCTAGATTCCTGGCAACCCATATGGTTCCCTGAGCACCACCAAGAATGACCCTTCAGCTCAAAGCTAGGAGAAACCACTGAGCCATTGAACCAGGTGTGGCCCAAAAACAAAACAAAAACAACAACAACAACAACAAAAGATAAAGGGCTTTCATTCCAAAAGTATGGTGCTATGCTGGGTAAGAAGTAAAGTCATTGGAAACACTTAACTACAGGTCCACACAGGACAGTGAAAGATATGCACCAGCCTGTCTCTTAAGGTTTCCATCACATGTCTTTTGTCTGCAACCACTAGCACAGTGTATCAGTTCATGAGATCAAGAACTGACATACATCTTGCTGGCATGCCCCAGTAGTATGAGAATCTAATCTCCCTACGGATTAATCACTTCAAATTGTAATTTATTTTGTTTTTGAGTCTGTGTAGAGTTTGATTTGGTTTTCGTGTTTTGTGCTGTTTGTTTTTTGTTTGTTTGGGTCACACCTGGCAGCGTTCAGGGGTTACTTCTGGCTCTATGCTCAGAAATCGCCCCTGGGGGACCATATGGAATGTCCTTCCAGATGTAAGGCCAACACCTTACCTCCAGGCTATCTCTCCAGCCCCTGTTTGTTTTGTTTTTGAGTCATACCTAGCAGTGCTCAGGACTTATTCCTGGTTTTGTGTTCTAGAGCCACTCTTCGTGGGGCTCAAGGGAATCTTTTCGGTGCTGGAAATTGAATCTATGTTGGCCATATGCAAGGCAAACACCCTGCCTACCTGCTGTATACTGTCTCTGTCTCTCTCTCTCTCTCTGTTTCTGTCTGTGTTTGGCTCTCTCTCTTTCTCTCTCTCTCCCTCCCTCCCTCACCCAGTTGGTAAAGTGTTTGCCTTACATGTGGACATCCTGGGTTTGACCAGGGTATTGCCTAACATGTAGAATTCTCAGCAAGATTCTCACACAACTGAGACGCTGCCCTAGTTTCCTTTTCCCTTAACCCACCCCTTTTAATATGTAAAAGACCATGAGCTAGAGACCAGAGCAATAACACAGAGGTAAGGTATTTGTAAGGTAAGGTATTTGTCTTGCACGCAGCCAACACAGGGTGGGCCCCAGTTCAAATCCCGGCATCCTATATGGTCCCCAAGCCTGACAGGAGACACTTCCAAGTGCAGAGCCAGGAGTAAACCCTGAGCCACTGGATGAGACCCAAAAACCAAAAACAAAACAAAACAAAAAAAAAGACCATGAGATATTTATATGTTATATTTGCCCTTCCCCCGTATGTGAATTGAAGTCTGCACAATGAAGTTTGTGGGGGATGGACAGTTAGTGTGCTCAGTCTACGAGGCTGGAAGCCCCAGACTCCAAGCCTTTTTTTCCCTAATGGATGTTTTGTTCTTAATTCTCGTGGAATTAGACCCTTTCTTCCAGGCTGGATTATGGAAAGTGGAACCTTTATTCTCTGGTACTGCTTTTTCTGTGAAGTATGGACACCCTCAGGCCTCATACCTTTGTGAGGACAGCATTCTAACACCTATCTCTATCACTGATGCCATGGAAGGTAACATAATACCAAGATGCCCAATTCAACAATACTTGGCTTTCAAACTGTCAATAACTGAATGACAGCGGTTTATGAGCTTCTCCTTGGATACTCACAGCTTGTAACTAGGAATTCACGAGAGTGTCCTTCTATAGTAGGGCAGGACCTCATCCCTGCCCCATCCGACATATTCACACATTTGAAAACTACTCTTGGCTACTGATAGAGACTGGTAAAGCCAAGTGAGCAAAGAGACAAGAGGGTCTTTCATGTGGAAGAGAAGATGAGCGTCTTTCTCAGCGTGTTCTGCAGGCAAACATGGTACTTCTCTTTAGGAGACACTCTGCTGTTCCAAGCATACATGTGCTTGTTGAGTTCGATATGGAGATCCATGAGGGGACGTTTTCTGGAGGGACCGAGAAGGCAAAAATTAATGCCGTGCAACTATCAAAGAGGAGACAAGTGTCATCAAAGTGAAATGAGGAGAAGAGATTAAGTGTTTTGAAATTGTTCCTGTGAAAAATTGTAGCTTTTTGAGGTAAATTACTTAAAAAAGTAGTGTTCTGGGCCCGGAGAGATAGCACAGCAGCGTTTGCCTTGCAAGCAGCCGATTCAGGACCAAAGGTGGTTGGTTCAAATCCTGGTGTCCCATATGGTCCCCCGTACCTGCCAGGAGCTATTTCTGAGTAGACAGTCAGGAGTAACCCTTGAGCACAGCCGGGTGTGGCCCAAAAACCAAAAACCAAAAACAAAAACAAAAAAGTAGTGTTCTGTGGCTGGAGCAGTAGTCAACAAGTAGGGCATTTGCTTTGCAGGGAGCTGACCCAGGCTAGATTCCTGGCAACCCATATGGTTCCCTGAGCACCACCAAGAATGACCCTTCAGCTCAAAGCTAGGAGAAACCACTGAGCCATTGAACCAGGTGTGGCCCAAAAACAAAACAAAAACAACAACAACAACAAAAGATAAAGGGCTTTCATTCCAAAAGTATGGTGCTATGCTGGGTAAGAAGTAAAGTCATTGGAAACACTTAACTACAGGTCCACACAGGACAGTGAAAGATATGCACCAGCCTGTCTCTTAAGGTTTCCATCACATGTCTTTTGTCTGCAACCACTAGCACAGTGTATCAGTTCATGAGATCAAGAACTGACATACATCTTGCTGGCATGCCCCAGTAGTATGAGAATCTAATCTCCCTACGGATTAATCACTTCAAATTGTAATTTATTTTGTTTTTGAGTCTGTGTAGAGTTTGATTTTGTTTTCGTGTTTTGTGCTGTTTGTTTTTTGTTTGTTTGGGTCACACCTGGCAGCGTTCAGGGGTTACTTCTGGCTCTATGCTCAGAAATCGCCCCTGGGGGACCATATGGAATGTCCTTCCAGATGTAAGGCCAACACCTTACCTCCAGGCTATCTCTCCAGCCCCTGTTTGTTTTGTTTTTGAGTCATACCTAGCAGTGCTCAGGACTTATTCCTGGTTTTGTGTTCTAGAGCCACTCTTCGTGGGGCTCAAGGGAATCTTTTCGGTGCTGGAAATTGAATCTATGTTGGCCATATGCAAGGCAAACACCCTGCCTACCTGCTGTATACTGTCTCTGTCTCTCTCTCTCTCTGTTTCTGTCTGTGTTTGGCTCTCTCTCTTTCTCTCTCTCTCCCTCCCTCCCTCACCCAGTTGGTAAAGTGTTTGCCTTACATGTGGACATCCTGGGTTTGACCAGGGTATTGCCTAACATGTAGAATTCTCAGCAAGATTCTCACACAACTGAGACGCTGCCCTAGTTTCCTTTTCCCTTAACCCACCCCTTTTAATATGTAAAAGACCATGAGCTAGAGACCAGAGCAATAACACAGAGGTAAGGTATTTGTAAGGTAAGGTATTTGTCTTGCACGCAGCCAACACAGGATGGGCCCCAGTTCAAATCCCGGCATCCTATATGGTCCCCAAGCCTGACAGGAGACACTTCCAAGTGCAGAGCCAGGAGTAAACCCTGAGCCACTGGATGAGACCCAAAAACCAAAAACAAAACAAAACAAAAAAAAAGACCATGAGATATTTATATGTTATATTTGCCCTTCCCCCGTATGTGAATTGAAGTCTGCACAATGAAGATTGTGGGGGATGGACAGTTAGTGTGCTCAGTCTACGAGGCTGGAAGCCCCAGACTCCAAGCCTTTTTCTCCCTAATGGATGTTTTGTTCTTAATTCTCGTGGAATTAGACCCTTTCTTCCAGGCTGGATTATGGAAAGTGGAACCTTTATTCTCTGGTACTGCTTTTTCTGTGAAGTATGGACACCCTCAGGCCTCATACCTTTGTGAGGACAGCATTCTAACACCTATCTCTATCACTGATGCCATGGAAGGTAACATAATACCAAGATGCCCAATTCAACAATACTTGGCTTTCAAACTGTCAATAACTGAATGACAGCGGTTTATGAGCTTCTCCTTGGATACTCACAGCTTGTAACTAGGAATTCACGAGAGTGTCCTTCTATAGTAGGGCAGGACCTCATCCCTGCCCCATCCGACATATTCACACATTTGAAAACTACTCTTGGCTACTGATAGAGACTGGTAAAGCCAAGTGAGCAAAGAGACAAGAGGGTCTTTCATGTGGAAGAGAAGATGAGCGTCTTTCTCAGCGTGTTCTGCAGGCAAACATGGTACTTCTCTTTAGGAGACACTCTGCTGTTCCAAGCATACATGTGCTTGTTGAGTTCGATATGGAGATCCATGAGGGGACGTTTTCTGGAGGGACCGAGAAGGCAAAAATTAATGCCGTGCAACTATCAAAGAGGAGACAAGTGTCATCAAAGTGAAATGAGGAGAAGAGATTAAGTGTTTTGAAATTGTTCCTGTGAAAAATTGTAGCTTTTTGAGGTAAATTACTTAAAAAAGTAGTGTTCTGGGCCCGGAGAGATAGCACAGCAGCGTTTGCCTTGCAAGCAGCCGATTCAGGACCAAAGGTGGTTGGTTCAAATCCTGGTGTCCCATATGGTCCCCCGTACCTGCCAGGAGCTATTTCTGAGTAGACAGTCAGGAGTAACCCTTGAGCACAGCCGGGTGTGGCCCAAAAACCAAAAACAAAAACAAAAACAAAAAAGTAGTGTTCTGTGGCTGGAGCAGTAGTCAACAAGTAGGGCATTTGCTTTGCAGGGAGCTGACCCAGGCTAGATTCCTGGCAACCCATATGGTTCCCTGAGCACCACCAAGAATGACCCTTCAGCTCAAAGCTAGGAGAAACCACTGAGCCATTGAACCAGGTGTGGCCCAAAAACAAAACAAAAACAACAACAACAACAAAAGATAAAGGGCTTTCATTCCAAAAGTATGGTGCTATGCTGGGTAAGAAGTAAAGTCATTGGAAACACTTAACTACAGGTCCACACAGGACAGTGAAAGATATGCACCAGCCTGTCTCTTAAGGTTTCCATCACATGTCTTTTGTCTGCAACCACTAGCACAGTGTATCAGTTCATGAGATCAAGAACTGACATACATCTTGCTGGCATGCCCCAGTAGTATGAGAATCTAATCTCCCTACGGATTAATCACTTCAAATTGTAATTTATTTTGTTTTTGAGTCTGTGTAGAGTTTGATTTTGTTTTCGTGTTTTGTGCTGTTTGTTTTTTGTTTGTTTGGGTCACACCTGGCAGCGTTCAGGGGTTACTTCTGGCTCTATGCTCAGAAATCGCCCCTGGGGGACCATATGGAATGTCCTTCCAGATGTAAGGCCAACACCTTACCTCCAGGCTATCTCTCCAGCCCCTGTTTGTTTTGTTTTTGAGTCATACCTAGCAGTGCTCAGGACTTATTCCTGGTTTTGTGTTCTAGAGCCACTCTTCGTGGGGCTCAAGGGAATCTTTTCGGTGCTGGAAATTGAATCTATGTTGGCCATATGCAAGGCAAACACCCTGCCTACCTGCTGTATACTGTCTCTGTCTCTCTCTCTCTCTGTTTCTGTCTGTGTTTGGCTCTCTCTCTTTCTCTCTCTCTCCCTCCCTCCCTCACCCAGTTGGTAAAGTGTTTGCCTTACATGTGGACATCCTGGGTTTGACCAGGGTATTGCCTAACATGTAGAATTCTCAGCAAGATTCTCACACAACTGAGACGCTGCCCTAGTTTCCTTTTCCCTTAACCCACCCCTTTTAATATGTAAAAGACCATGAGCTAGAGACCAGAGCAATAACACAGAGGTAAGGTATTTGTAAGGTAAGGTATTTGTCTTGCACGCAGCCAACACAGGATGGGCCCCAGTTCAAATCCCGGCATCCTATATGGTCCCCAAGCCTGACAGGAGACACTTCCAAGTGCAGAGCCAGGAGTAAACCCTGAGCCACTGGATGAGACCCAAAAACCAAAAACAAAACAAAACAAAAAAAAAGACCATGAGATATTTATATGTTATATTTGCCCTTCCCCCGTATGTGAATTGAAGTCTGCACAATGAAGATTGTGGGGGATGGACAGTTAGTGTGCTCAGTCTACGAGGCTGGAAGCCCCAGACTCCAAGCCTTTTTCTCCCTAATGGATGTTTTGTTCTTAATTCTCGTGGAATTAGACCCTTTCTTCCAGGCTGGATTATGGAAAGTGGAACCTTTATTCTCTGGTACTGCTTTTTCTGTGAAGTATGGACACCCTCAGGCCTCATACCTTTGTGAGGACAGCATTCTAACACCTATCTCTATCACTGATGCCATGGAAGGTAACATAATACCAAGATGCCCAATTCAACAATACTTGGCTTTCAAACTGTCAATAACTGAATGACAGCGGTTTATGAGCTTCTCCTTGGATACTCACAGCTTGTAACTAGGAATTCACGAGAGTGTCCTTCTATAGTAGGGCAGGACCTCATCCCTGCCCCATCCGACATATTCACACATTTGAAAACTACTCTTGGCTACTGATAGAGACTGGTAAAGCCAAGTGAGCAAAGAGACAAGAGGGTCTTTCATGTGGAAGAGAAGATGAGCGTCTTTCTCAGCGTGTTCTGCAGGCAAACATGGTACTTCTCTTTAGGAGACACTCTGCTGTTCCAAGCATACATGTGCTTGTTGAGTTCGATATGGAGATCCATGAGGGGACGTTTTCTGGAGGGACCGAGAAGGCAAAAATTAATGCCGTGCAACTATCAAAGAGGAGACAAGTGTCATCAAAGTGAAATGAGGAGAAGAGATTAAGTGTTTTGAAATTGTTCCTGTGAAAAATTGTAGCTTTTTGAGGTAAATTACTTAAAAAAGTAGTGTTCTGGGCCCGGAGAGATAGCACAGCAGCGTTTGCCTTGCAAGCAGCCGATTCAGGACCAAAGGTGGTTGGTTCAAATCCTGGTGTCCCATATGGTCCCCCGTACCTGCCAGGAGCTATTTCTGAGTAGACAGTCAGGAGTAACCCTTGAGCACAGCCGGGTGTGGCCCAAAAACCAAAAACAAAAACAAAAACAAAAAAGTAGTGTTCTGTGGCTGGAGCAGTAGCCAACAAGTAGGGCATTTGCTTTGCAGGGAGCTGACCCAGGCTAGATTCCTGGCAACCCATATGGTTCCCTGAGCACCACCAAGAATGACCCTTCAGCTCAAAGCTAGGAGAAACCACTGAGCCATTGAACCAGGTGTGGCCCAAAAACAAAACAAAAACCACAACAACAACAAAAGATAAAGGGCTTTCATTCCAAAAGTATGGTGCTATGCTGGGTAAGAAGTAAAGTCATTGGAAACACTTAACTACAGGTCCACACAGGACAGTGAAAGATATGCACCAGCCTGTCTCTTAAGGTTTCCATCACATGTCTTTTGTCTGCAACCACTAGCACAGTGTATCAGTTCATGAGATCAAGAACTGACATACATCTTGCTGGCATGCCCCAGTAGTATGAGAATCTAATCTCCCTACGGATTAATCACTTCAAATTGTAATTTATTTTGTTTTTGAGTCTGTGTAGAGTTTGATTTTGTTTTCGTGTTTTGTGCTGTTTGTTTTTTGTTTGTTTGGGTCACACCTGGCAGCGTTCAGGGGTTACTTCTGGCTCTATGCTCAGAAATCGCCCCTGGGGGACCATATGGAATGTCCTTCCAGATGTAAGGCCAACACCTTACCTCCAGGCTATCTCTCCAGCCCCTGTTTGTTTTGTTTTTGAGTCATACCTAGCAGTGCTCAGGACTTATTCCTGGTTTTGTGTTCTAGAGCCACTCTTCGTGGGGCTCAAGGGAATCTTTTCGGTGCTGGAAATTGAATCTATGTTGGCCATATGCAAGGCAAACACCCTGCCTACCTGCTGTATACTGTCTCTGTCTCTCTCTCTCTCTGTTTCTGTCTGTGTTTGGCTCTCTCTCTTTCTCTCTCTCTCCCTCCCTCCCTCACCCAGTTGGTAAAGTGTTTGCCTTACATGTGGACATCCTGGGTTTGACCAGGGTATTGCCTAACATGTAGAATTCTCAGCAAGATTCTCACACAACTGAGACGCTGCCCTAGTTTCCTTTTCCCTTAACCCACCCCTTTTAATATGTAAAAGACCATGAGCTAGAGACCAGAGCAATAACACAGAGGTAAGGTATTTGTAAGGTAAGGTATTTGTCTTGCACGCAGCCAACACAGGATGGGCCCCAGTTCAAATCCCGGCATCCTATATGGTCCCCAAGCCTGACAGGAGACACTTCCAAGTGCAGAGCCAGGAGTAAACCCTGAGCCACTGGATGAGACCCAAAAACCAAAAACAAAACAAACCAAAAAAAAAAAGACCATGAGATATTTATATGTTATATTTGCCCTTCCCCCGTATGTGAATTGAAGTCTGCACAATGAAGATTGTGGGGGATGGACAGTTAGTGTGCTCAGTCTACGAGGCTGGAAGCCCCAGACTCCAAGCCTTTTTCTCCCTAATGGATGTTTTGTTCTTAATTCTCGTGGAATTAGACCCTTTCTTCCAGGCTGGATTATGGAAAGTGGAACCTTTATTCTCTGGTACTGCTTTTTCTGTGAAGTATGGACACCCTCAGGCCTCATACCTTTGTGAGGACAGCATTCTAACACCTATCTCTATCACTGATGCCATGGAAGGTAACATAATACCAAGATGCCCAATTCAACAATACTTGGCTTTCAAACTGTCAATAACTGAATGACAGCGGTTTATGAGCTTCTCCTTGGATACTCACAGCTTGTAACTAGGAATTCACGAGAGTGTCCTTCTATAGTAGGGCAGGACCTCATCCCTGCCCCATCCGACATATTCACACATTTGAAAACTACTCTTGGCTACTGATAGAGACTGGTAAAGCCAAGTGAGCAAAGAGACAAGAGGGTCTTTCATGTGGAAGAGAAGATGAGCGTCTTTCTCAGCGTGTTCTGCAGGCAAACATGGTACTTCTCTTTAGGAGACACTCTGCTGTTCCAAGCATACATGTGCTTGTTGAGTTCGATATGGAGATCCATGAGGGGACGTTTTCTGGAGGGACCGAGAAGGCAAAAATTAATGCCGTGCAACTATCAAAGAGGAGACAAGTGTCATCAAAGTGAAATGAGGAGAAGAGATTAAGTGTTTTGAAATTGTTCCTGTGAAAAATTGTAGCTTTTTGAGGTAAATTACTTAAAAAAGTAGTGTTCTGGGCCCGGAGAGATAGCACAGCAGCGTTTGCCTTGCAAGCAGCCGATTCAGGACCAAAGGTGGTTGGTTCAAATCCTGGTGTCCCATATGGTCCCCCGTACCTGCCAGGAGCTATTTCTGAGTAGACAGTCAGGAGTAACCCTTGAGCACAGCCGGGTGTGGCCCAAAAACCAAAAACCAAAAACAAAAACAAAAAAGTAGTGTTCTGTGGCTGGAGCAGTAGTCAACAAGTAGGGCATTTGCTTTGCAGGGAGCTGACCCAGGCTAGATTCCTGGCAACCCATATGGTTCCCTGAGCACCACCAAGAATGACCCTTCAGCTCAAAGCTAGGAGAAACCACTGAGCCATTGAACCAGGTGTGGCCCAAAAACAAAACAAAAACAACAACAACAACAAAAGATAAAGGGCTTTCATTCCAAAAGTATGGTGCTATGCTGGGTAAGAAGTAAAGTCATTGGAAACACTTAACTACAGGTCCACACAGGACAGTGAAAGATATGCACCAGCCTGTCTCTTAAGGTTTCCATCACATGTCTTTTGTCTGCAACCACTAGCACAGTGTATCAGTTCATGAGATCAAGAACTGACATACATCTTGCTGGCATGCCCCAGTAGTATGAGAATCTAATCTCCCTACGGATTAATCACTTCAAATTGTAATTTATTTTGTTTTTGAGTCTGTGTAGAGTTTGATTTTGTTTTCGTGTTTTGTGCTGTTTGTTTTTTGTTTGTTTGGGTCACACCTGGCAGCGTTCAGGGGTTACTTCTGGCTCTATGCTCAGAAATCGCCCCTGGGGGACCATATGGAATGTCCTTCCAGATGTAAGGCCAACACCTTACCTCCAGGCTATCTCTCCAGCCCCTGTTTGTTTTGTTTTTGAGTCATACCTAGCAGTGCTCAGGACTTATTCCTGGTTTTGTGTTCTAGAGCCACTCTTCGTGGGGCTCAAGGGAATCTTTTCGGTGCTGGAAATTGAATCTATGTTGGCCATATGCAAGGCAAACACCCTGCCTACCTGCTGTATACTGTCTCTGTCTCTCTCTCTCTCTCTGTTTCTGTCTGTGTTTGGCTCTCTCTCTTTCTCTCTCTCTCCCTCCCTCCCTCACCCAGTTGGTAAAGTGTTTGCCTTACATGTGGACATCCTGGGTTTGACCAGGGTATTGCCTAACATGTAGAATTCTCAGCAAGATTCTCACACAACTGAGACGCTGCCCTAGTTTCCTTTTCCCTTAACCCACCCCTTTTAATATGTAAAAGACCATGAGCTAGAGACCAGAGCAATAACACAGAGGTAAGGTATTTGTAAGGTAAGGTATTTGTCTTGCACGCAGCCAACACAGGATGGGCCCCAGTTCAAATCCCGGCATCCTATATGGTCCCCAAGCCTGACAGGAGACACTTCCAAGTGCAGAGCCAGGAGTAAACCCTGAGCCACTGGATGAGACCCAAAAACCAAAAACAAAACAAAACAAAAAAAAAAGACCATGAGATATTTATATGTTATATTTGCCCTTCCCCCGTATGTGAATTGAAGTCTGCACAATGAAGATTGTGGGGGATGGACAGTTAGTGTGCTCAGTCTACGAGGCTGGAAGCCCCAGACTCCAAGCCTTTTTCTCCCTAATGGATGTTTTGTTCTTAATTCTCGTGGAATTAGACCCTTTCTTCCAGGCTGGATTATGGAAAGTGGAACCTTTATTCTCTGGTACTGCTTTTTCTGTGAAGTATGGACACCCTCAGGCCTCATACCTTTGTGAGGACAGCATTCTAACACCTATCTCTATCACTGATGCCATGGAAGGTAACATAATACCAAGATGCCCAATTCAACAATACTTGGCTTTCAAACTGTCAATAACTGAATGACAGCGGTTTATGAGCTTCTCCTTGGATACTCACAGCTTGTAACTAGGAATTCACGAGAGTGTCCTTCTATAGTAGGGCAGGACCTCATCCCTGCCCCATCCGACATATTCACACATTTGAAAACTACTCTTGGCTACTGATAGAGACTGGTAAAGCCAAGTGAGCAAAGAGACAAGAGGGTCTTTCATGTGGAAGAGAAGATGAGCGTCTTTCTCAGCGTGTTCTGCAGGCAAACATGGTACTTCTCTTTAGGAGACACTCTGCTGTTCCAAGCATACATGTGCTTGTTGAGTTCGATATGGAGATCCATGAGGGGACGTTTTCTGGAGGGACCGAGAAGGCAAAAATTAATGCCGTGCAACTATCAAAGAGGAGACAAGTGTCATCAAAGTGAAATGAGGAGAAGAGATTAAGTGTTTTGAAATTGTTCCTGTGAAAAATTGTAGCTTTTTGAGGTAAATTACTTAAAAAAGTAGTGTTCTGGGCCCGGAGAGATAGCACAGCAGCGTTTGCCTTGCAAGCAGCCGATTCAGGACCAAAGGTGGTTGGTTCAAATCCTGGTGTCCCATATGGTCCCCCGTACCTGCCAGGAGCTATTTCTGAGTAGACAGTCAGGAGTAACCCTTGAGCACAGCCGGGTGTGGCCCAAAAACCAAAACCAAAAACAAAAACAAAAAAGTAGTGTTCTGTGACTGGAGCAGTAGCCAACAAGTAGGGCATTTGCTTTGCAGGGAGCTGACCCAGGCTAGATTCCTGGCAACCCATATGGTTCCCTGAGCACCACCAAGAATGACCCTTCAGCTCAAAGCTAGGAGAAACCACTGAGCCATTGAACCAGGTGTGGCCCAAAAACAAAACAAAAACCACAACAACAACAACAAAAGATAAAGGGCTTTCATTCCAAAAGTATGGTGCTATGCTGGGTAAGAAGTAAAGTCATTGGAAACACTTAACTACAGGTCCACACAGGACAGTGAAAGATATGCACCAGCCTGTCTCTTAAGGTTTCCATCACATGTCTTTTGTCTGCAACCACTAGCACAGTGTATCAGTTCATGAGATCAAGAACTGACATACATCTTGCTGGCATGCCCCAGTAGTATGAGAATCTAATCTCCCTACGGATTAATCACTTCAAATTGTAATTTATTTTGTTTTTGAGTCTGTGTAGAGTTTGATTTGGTTTTCGTGTTTTGTGCTGTTTGTTTTTTGTTTGTTTGGGTCACACCTGGCAGCGTTCAGGGGTTACTTCTGGCTCTATGCTCAGAAATCGCCCCTGGGGGACCATATGGAATGTCCTTCCAGATGTAAGGCCAACACCTTACCTCCAGGCTATCTCTCCAGCTCCTGTTTGTTTTGTTTTTGAGTCATACCTAGCAGTGCTCAGGACTTATTCCTGGTTTTGTGTTCTAGAGCCACTCTTCGTGGGGCTCAAGGGAATCTTTTCGGTGCTGGAAATTGAATCTATGTTGGCCATATGCAAGGCAAACACCCTGCCTACCTGCTGTATACTGTCTCTGTCTCTCTCTCTCTCTGTTTCTGTCTGTGTTTGGCTCTCTCTCTTTCTCTCTCTCTCCCTCCCTCCCTCACCCAGTTGGTAAAGTGTTTGCCTTACATGTGGACATCCTGGGTTTGACCAGGGTATTGCCTAACATGTAGAATTCTCAGCAAGATTCTCACACAACTGAGACGCTGCCCTAGTTTCCTTTTCCCTTAACCCACCCCTTTTAATATGTAAAAGACCATGAGCTAGAGACCAGAGCAATAACACAGAGGTAAGGTATTTGTAAGGTAAGGTATTTGTCTTGCACGCAGCCAACACAGGATGGGCCCCAGTTCAAATCCCGGCATCCTATATGGTCCCCAAGCCTGACAGGAGACACTTCCAAGTGCAGAGCCAGGAGTAAACCCTGAGCCACTGGATGAGACCCAAAAACCAAAAACAAAACAAAACAAAAAAAAAGACCATGAGATATTTATATGTTATATTTGCCCTTCCCCCGTATGTGAATTGAAGTCTGCACAATGAAGATTGTGGGGGATGGACAGTTAGTGTGCTCAGTCTACGAGGCTGGAAGCCCCAGACTCCAAGCCTTTTTCTCCCTAATGGATGTTTTGTTCTTAATTCTCGTGGAATTAGACCCTTTCTTCCAGGCTGGATTATGGAAAGTGGAACCTTTATTCTCTGGTACTGCTTTTTCTGTGAAGTATGGACACCCTCAGGCCTCATACCTTTGTGAGGACAGCATTCTAACACCTATCTCTATCACTGATGCCATGGAAGGTAACATAATACCAAGATGCCCAATTCAACAATACTTGGCTTTCAAACTGTCAATAACTGAATGACAGCGGTTTATGAGCTTCTCCTTGGATACTCACAGCTTGTAACTAGGAATTCACGAGAGTGTCCTTCTATAGTAGGGCAGGACCTCATCCCTGCCCCATCCGACATATTCACACATTTGAAAACTACTCTTGGCTACTGATAGAGACTGGTAAAGCCAAGTGAGCAAAGAGACAAGAGGGTCTTTCATGTGGAAGAGAAGATGAGCGTCTTTCTCAGCGTGTTCTGCAGGCAAACATGGTACTTCTCTTTAGGAGACACTCTGCTGTTCCAAGCATACATGTGCTTGTTGAGTTCGATATGGAGATCCATGAGGGGACGTTTTCTGGAGGGACCGAGAAGGCAAAAATTAATGCCGTGCAACTATCAAAGAGGAGACAAGTGTCATCAAAGTGAAATGAGGAGAAGAGATTAAGTGTTTTGAAATTGTTCCTGTGAAAAATTGTAGCTTTTTGAGGTAAATTACTTAAAAAAGTAGTGTTCTGGGCCCGGAGAGATAGCACAGCAGCGTTTGCCTTGCAAGCAGCCGATTCAGGACCAAAGGTGGTTGGTTCAAATCCTGGTGTCCCATATGGTCCCCCGTACCTGCCAGGAGCTATTTCTGAGTAGACAGTCAGGAGTAACCCTTGAGCACAGCCGGGTGTGGCCCAAAAACCAAAACCAAAAACAAAAACAAAAAAGTAGTGTTCTGTGGCTGGAGCAGTAGTCAACAAGTAGGGCATTTGCTTTGCAGGGAGCTGACCCAGGCTAGATTCCTGGCAACCCATATGGTTCCCTGAGCACCACCAAGAATGACCCTTCAGCTCAAAGCTAGGAGAAACCACTGAGCCATTGAACCAGGTGTGGCCCAAAAACAAAACAAAAACCACAACAACAACAACAAAAGATAAAGGGCTTTCATTCCAAAAGTATGGTGCTATGCTGGGTAAGAAGTAAAGTCATTGGAAACACTTAACTACAGGTCCACACAGGACAGTGAAAGATATGCACCAGCCTGTCTCTTAAGGTTTCCATCACATGTCTTTTGTCTGCAACCACTAGCACAGTGTATCAGTTCATGAGATCAAGAACTGACATACATCTTGCTGGCATGCCCCAGTAGTATGAGAATCTAATCTCCCTACGGATTAATCACTTCAAATTGTAATTTATTTTGTTTTTGAGTCTGTGTAGAGTTTGATTTTGTTTTCGTGTTTTGTGCTGTTTGTTTTTTGTTTGTTTGGGTCACACCTGGCAGCGTTCAGGGGTTACTTCTGGCTCTATGCTCAGAAATCGCCCCTGGGGGACCATATGGAATGTCCTTCCAGATGTAAGGCCAACACCTTACCTCCAGGCTATCTCTCCAGCCCCTGTTTGTTTTGTTTTTGAGTCATACCTAGCAGTGCTCAGGACTTATTCCTGGTTTTGTGTTCTAGAGCCACTCTTCGTGGGGCTCAAGGGAATCTTTTCGGTGCTGGAAATTGAATCTATGTTGGCCATATGCAAGGCAAACACCCTGCCTACCTGCTGTATACTGTCTCTGTCTCTCTCTCTCTCTCTGTTTCTGTCTGTGTTTGGCTCTCTCTCTTTCTCTCTCTCTCCCTCCCTCCCTCACCCAGTTGGTAAAGTGTTTGCCTTACATGTGGACATCCTGGGTTTGACCAGGGTATTGCCTAACATGTAGAATTCTCAGCAAGATTCTCACACAACTGAGACGCTGCCCTAGTTTCCTTTTCCCTTAACCCACCCCTTTTAATATGTAAAAGACCATGAGCTAGAGACCAGAGCAATAACACAGAGGTAAGGTATTTGTAAGGTAAGGTATTTGTCTTGCACGCAGCCAACACAGGATGGGCCCCAGTTCAAATCCCGGCATCCTATATGGTCCCCAAGCCTGACAGGAGACACTTCCAAGTGCAGAGCCAGGAGTAAACCCTGAGCCACTGGATGAGACCCAAAAACCAAAAACAAAACAAAACAAAAAAAAGACCATGAGATATTTATATGTTATATTTGCCCTTCCCCCGTATGTGAATTGAAGTCTGCACAATGAAGATTGTGGGGGATGGACAGTTAGTGTGCTCAGTCTACGAGGCTGGAAGCCCCAGACTCCAAGCCTTTTTCTCCCTAATGGATGTTTTGTTCTTAATTCTCGTGGAATTAGACCCTTTCTTCCAGGCTGGATTATGGAAAGTGGAACCTTTATTCTCTGGTACTGCTTTTTCTGTGAAGTATGGACACCCTCAGGCCTCATACCTTTGTGAGGACAGCATTCTAACACCTATCTCTATCACTGATGCCATGGAAGGTAACATAATACCAAGATGCCCAATTCAACAATACTTGGCTTTCAAACTGTCAATAACTGAATGACAGCGGTTTATGAGCTTCTCCTTGGATACTCACAGCTTGTAACTAGGAATTCACGAGAGTGTCCTTCTATAGTAGGGCAGGACCTCATCCCTGCCCCATCCGACATATTCACACATTTGAAAACTACTCTTGGCTACTGATAGAGACTGGTAAAGCCAAGTGAGCAAAGAGACAAGAGGGTCTTTCATGTGGAAGAGAAGATGAGCGTCTTTCTCAGCGTGTTCTGCAGGCAAACATGGTACTTCTCTTTAGGAGACACTCTGCTGTTCCAAGCATACATGTGCTTGTTGAGTTCGATATGGAGATCCATGAGGGGACGTTTTCTGGAGGGACCGAGAAGGCAAAAATTAATGCCGTGCAACTATCAAAGAGGAGACAAGTGTCATCAAAGTGAAATGAGGAGAAGAGATTAAGTGTTTTGAAATTGTTCCTGTGAAAAATTGTAGCTTTTTGAGGTAAATTACTTAAAAAAGTAGTGTTCTGGGCCCGGAGAGATAGCACAGCAGCGTTTGCCTTGCAAGCAGCCGATTCAGGACCAAAGGTGGTTGGTTCAAATCCTGGTGTCCCATATGGTCCCCCATACCTGCCAGGAGCTATTTCTGAGTAGACAGTCAGGAGTAACCCTTGAGCACAGCCGGGTGTGGCCCAACAACCAAAAACCAAAAACAAAAACAAAAAAGTAGTGTTCTGTGGCTGGAGCAGTAGTCAACAAGTAGGGCATTTGCTTTGCAGGGAGCTGACCCAGGCTAGATTCCTGGCAACCCATATGGTTCCCTGAGCACCACCAAGAATGACCCTTCAGCTCAAAGCTAGGAGAAACCACTGAGCCATTGAACCAGGTGTGGCCCAAAAACAAAACAAAAACAACAACAACAATAACAAAAGATAAAGGGCTTTCATTCCAAAAGTATGGTGCTATGCTGGGTAAGAAGTAAAGTCATTGGAAACACTTAACTACAGGTCCACACAGGACAGTGAAAGATATGCACCAGCCTGTCTCTTAAGGTTTCCATCACATGTCTTTTGTCTGCAACCACTAGCACAGTGTATCAGTTCATGAGATCAAGAACTGACATACATCTTGCTGGCATGCCCCAGTAGTATGAGAATCTAATCTCCCTACGGATTAATCACTTCAAATTGTAATTTATTTTGTTTTTGAGTCTGTGTAGAGTTTGATTTGGTTTTCGTGTTTTGTGCTGTTTGTTTTTTGTTTGTTTGGGTCACACCTGGCAGCGTTCAGGGGTTACTTCTGGCTCTATGCTCAGAAATCGCCCCTGGGGGACCATATGGAATGTCCTTCCAGATGTAAGGCCAACACCTTACCTCCAGGCTATCTCTCCAGCCCCTGTTTGTTTTGTTTTTGAGTCATACCTAGCAGTGCTCAGGACTTATTCCTGGTTTTGTGTTCTAGAGCCACTCTTCGTGGGGCTCAAGGGAATCTTTTCGGTGCTGGAAATTGAATCTATGTTGGCCATATGCAAGGCAAACACCCTGCCTACCTGCTGTATACTGTCTCTGTCTCTCTCTCTCTCTGTTTCTGTCTGTGTTTGGCTCTCTCTCTTTTCTCTCTCTCTCCCTCCCTCCCTCACCCAGTTGGTAAAGTGTTTGCCTTACATGTGGACATCCTGGGTTTGACCAGGGTATTGCCTAACATGTAGAATTCTCAGCAAGATTCTCACACAACTGAGACGCTGCCCTAGTTTCCTTTTCCCTTAACCCACCCCTTTTAATATGTAAAAGACCATGAGCTAGAGACCAGAGCAATAACACAGAGGTAAGGTATTTGTAAGGTAAGGTATTTGTCTTGCACGCAGCCAACACAGGATGGGCCCCAGTTCAAATCCCGGCATCCTATATGGTCCCCAAGCCTGACAGGAGACACTTCCAAGTGCAGAGCCAGGAGTAAACCCTGAGCCACTGGATGAGACCCAAAAACCAAAAACAAAACAAAACAAAAAAGAAGACCATGAGATATTTATATGTTATATTTGCCCTTCCCCCGTATGTGAATTGAAGTCTGCACAATGAAGATTGTGGGGGATGGACAGTTAGTGTGCTCAGTCTACGAGGCTGGAAGCCCCAGACTCCAAGCCTTTTTCTCCCTAATGGATGTTTTGTTCTTAATTCTCGTGGAATTAGACCCTTTCTTCCAGGCTGGATTATGGAAAGTGGAACCTTTATTCTCTGGTACTGCTTTTTCTGTGAAGTATGGACACCCTCAGGCCTCATACCTTTGTGAGGACAGCATTCTAACACCTATCTCTATCACTGATGCCATGGAAGGTAACATAATACCAAGATGCCCAATTCAACAATACTTGGCTTTCAAACTGTCAATAACTGAATGACAGCGGTTTATGAGCTTCTCCTTGGATACTCACAGCTTGTAACTAGGAATTCACGAGAGTGTCCTTCTATAGTAGGGCAGGACCTCATCCCTGCCCCATCCGACATATTCACACATTTGAAAACTACTCTTGGCTACTGATAGAGACTGGTAAAGCCAAGTGAGCAAAGAGACAAGAGGGTCTTTCATGTGGAAGAGAAGATGAGCGTCTTTCTCAGCGTGTTCTGCAGGCAAACATGGTACTTCTCTTTAGGAGACACTCTGCTGTTCCAAGCATACATGTGCTTGTTGAGTTCGATATGGAGATCCATGAGGGGACGTTTTCTGGAGGGACCGAGAAGGCAAAAATTAATGCCGTGCAACTATCAAAGAGGAGACAAGTGTCATCAAAGTGAAATGAGGAGAAGAGATTAAGTGTTTTGAAATTGTTCCTGTGAAAAACACTGTGG